>NC_064921.1:784823563-785127134 GCF_023897955.1 Schistocerca gregaria | reverse complement strand
CAGTGTAGGCATTGACAGCAACTAACAGAAATAGAACACCATGGTTACTGTCTGCAAAACAATGCAGACCACAATTACTGGATCAAACATTTCTGATTACAAGATGTTACCACTCAGCTAAGCAGGCGGGTAACGATAAAAATATTGTTTACACTATTCATCTACACCCAGTGTAGGCATCGACAGCAACTAACAGAAATAGAACACCATGGTTACTGTCTGCAAAACAATGCAGACCACAATTACTGGATCAAACATTTCTGATTACAAGATGTTACCACTCAGCTAAGCAGGCGGGTAACGATAAAAATATTGTTTACACTATTCATCTACACCCAGTGTAGGCATCGACAGCAACTAACAGAAATAGAACACCATGGTTACTGTCTGAAAAACAATGCAGACCACAATTACTGGAGCAAACATTTCTGAATACAAGATGTTACCACTCAGCTAAGCAGGCGGGTAACGATAAAAATATTGTTTGCTATATTCATCTACGCCCAGTGTAGGCATTGACAGCAACTAACAGAAATAGAACACCATGGTTACTGTCTGCAAAACAATGCAGACCACAATTACTGGATCAAACATTTCTGATTACAAGATGTTACCACTCAGCTAAGCAGGCGGGTAACGATAAAAATATTGTTTACACTATTCATCTACACCCAGTGTAGGCATCGACAGCAACTAACAGAAATAGAACACCATGGTTACTGTCTGCAAAACAATGCAGACCACAATTACTGGATCAAACATTTCTGATTACAAGATGTTACCACTCAGCTAAGCAGGCGGGTAACGATAAAAATATTGTTTACACTATTCATCTACGCCCAGTGTAGGCATCGACAGCAACTAACAGAAATAGAACACCATGGTTACTGTCTGCAAAACAATGCAGACCACAATTACTGGATCAAACATTTCTGATTACAAGATGTTACCACTCACCTAAGCAGGCGGGTAACGATAAAAATATTGTTTACACTATTCATCTACGCCCAGTGTAGGCATCGACAGCAACTAACAGAAATAGAACACCATGGTTACTGTCTGAAAAACAATGCAGACCTCAGTTACTGGATCAAACATTTCTGAATACAAGATGTTACCACTCAGCTAAGCAGGAGGGTAACGATAAAAATATTGTTTACACCATTCATCTACGGCCAGTATAGGCATCGACAGCAACTAACAGAAATAGAACACCATGGTTACTGTCTGCAAAACAATGCAGACCACAATTACTGGATCAAACATTTCGGAATACAAGATGTCACCACTCAGCTAAGCAGGCTGGTAACGATAAAAATATTGTTCAAACTATTCATCTGCGCCCAGTGTAGGCATCGAAAGCAACTAACAGAAATAGAACACCATGGTTACTGTCTGCAAAACAATGCAGACCACAATTACTGGAGCAAACATTTCTGAATACAAGTTGTTACCACTCAGATAAGCAGGCGGGTAACGATAAAAATATTGTTTACACTATTCATCTACGCCCGGTGTAGGCATCGACAGCAACTAACAGACATAGAACACCATGGTTACTGTCTGAAAAACAATGCAGACCACAATTACTGGATCAAACATTTCGGAATACAAGATGTCACCACTCAGCTAAGCAGGCTGGTAACGATAAAAATATTGTTCAAACTATTCATCTGCGCCCAGTGTAGGCATCGAAAGCAACTAACAGAAATAGAACACTATGGTTACTGTCTGCAAAACATTGCAGACCACAATTACTGGATCAAACATTTCTGAATACAAGATGTTACTACTCAGCTAAGCAGGCGGGTAACGATAAAAATATTGTTTACACTATTCATCTACGCCCGGTGTAGGCATCGACAGCAACTAACAGAAATAGAACACCATGGTTACTGTCTGCAAAACAATGCAGACCACAATTACTGGATCAAACATTTCTGATTACTAGATGTTACCACTCAGCTAAGCAGGCGGGTAACGATAAAAATATTGTTTGCTCTATTCATCTACGCCCAGTGTAGGCATCGACAGCAACTAACAGAAATAGAACACCATGGTTACTGTCTGCAAAACAATGCAGACCACAATTACTGGATCAAACATTTCGGAATACAAGATGTCACCACTCAGCTAAGCAGGCTGGTAACGATAAAAATATTGTTCAAACTATTCATCTGCGCCCAGTGTAGGCATCGAAAGCAACTAACAGAAATAGAACACCATGGTTACTGTCTGCAAAACAATGCAGACCACAATTACTGGATCAAACATTTCTGAATACAAGATGTTACCACTCAGCTAAGCAGGCGGGTAACGATAAAAATATTGTGTGCTCTATTCATCTACGCCCAGTGTAGGCATCGACAGCAACTAACAGAAATAGAACACCATGGTTACTGTCTGCAAAACAATGCAGACCACAATTACTGGATCAAACATTTCTGATTACAAGATGTTACCACTCAGCTAAGCAAGCAGGTAACGATAAAAATATTGTTTACACTATTCATCTACGCCCAGAGTAGGCATCGAAAGCAACTAACAGAAATAGAACACCATGGTTACTGTCTTAAAAAAAATGCAGACCACAATTACTGGATCAAACATTTCTGAATACAAGATGTTACCACTCAGCTAAGCAGGCGGGTAACGATAAAAATATTGTTTACACTATTCATCTACGCCCAGTGTAGGCATCGACAGCAACTAACAGAAATAGAACACCATGGTTACTGTCTGCAAAACAATGCAGACCACAATTACTGGATCAAACATTTCTGATTACTAGATGTTACCACTCAGCTAAGCAGGCGGGTAACGATAAAAATTTTATTTGCTCTATTCATCTACGCCCAGTGTAGGCATCGGCAGCAACTAACAGAAATAGAACACCATGGTTACTGTCTGCAAAACAATGCAGACCACAATTACTGGATCAAACATTTCTGATTACTAGATGTTACCACTCAGCTAAGCAGGCTGGTAACGATAAAAATATTGTTTAAACTATTCATCTACGCCCAGTGTAGACATCGAAAGCAACTAACAGAAATGGAACACCATGGTTACTGTCTGAAAAAAAATGCAGACCACAATTACTGGATCAAACATTTCTGATTACAAGATGTTACCACTCAGCTAAGCAGGCGGGTAACGATAAAAATATTGTTTACACTATTCATCTACACCCAGTGTAGGCATCGACAGCAACTAACAGAAATAGAACACCATGGTTACTGTCTGCAAAACAATGCAGACCACAATTACTGGATCAAACATTTCTGATTACAAGATGTTACCACTCAGCTAAGCAGGCGGGTAACGATAAAAATATTGTTTACACTATTCATCTACGCCCAGTGTAGGCATCGACAGCAACTAACAGAAATAGAACACCATGGTTACTGTCTGCAAAACAATGCAGGCCACAATTACTGGATCAAACATTTCTGATTAGAAGATGTTACCACTCACCTAAGCAGGCGGGTAACGATAAAAATATTGTTTACACTATTCATCTACGAACAGTGTAGGCATCGACAGCAACTAACAGAAATAGAACACCATGGTTACTGTCTGAAAAACAATGCAGACCTCAGTTACTGGATCAAACATTTCTGAATACAAGATGTTACCACTCAGCTAAGCAGGAGGGTAACGATAAAAATATTGTTTACACCATTCATCTACGGCCAGTATAGGCATCGACAGCAACTAACAGAAATAGAACACCATGGTTACTGTCTGCAAAACAATGCAGACCACAATTACTGGATCAAACATTTCGGAATACAAGATGTCACCACTCAGCTAAGCAGGCTGGTAACGATAAAAATATTGTTCAAACTATTCATCTGCGCCCAGTGTAGGCATCGAAAGCAACTAACAGAAATAGAACACCATGGTTACTGTCTGCAAAACAATGCAGACCACAATTACTGGAGCAAACATTTCTGAATACAAGTTGTTACCACTCAGATAAGCAGGCGGGTAACGATAAAAATATTGTTTACACTATTCATCTACGCCCGGTGTAGGCATCGACAGCAACTAACAGACATAGAACACCATGGTTACTGTCTGAAAAACAATGCAGACCACAATTACTGGATCAAACATTTCGGAATACAAGATGTCACCACTCAGCTAAGCAGGCTGGTAACGATAAAAATATTGTTCAAACTATTCATCTGCGCCCAGTGTAGGCATCGAAAGCAACTAACAGAAATAGAACACTATGGTTACTGTCTGCAAAACACTGCAGACCACAATTACTGGATCAAACATTTCTGAATACAAGATGTTACTACTCAGCTAAGCAGGCGGGTAACGATAAAAATATTGTTTACACTATTCATCTACGCCCGGTGTAGGCATCGACAGCAACTAACAGAAATAGAACACCATGGTTACTGTCTGCAAAACAATGGAGACCACAATTACTGGATCAAACATTTCTGATTACTAGATGTTACCACTCAGCTAAGCAGGCGGGTAACGATAAAAATTTTATTTGCTCTATTCATCTACGCCCAGTGTAGGCATCGGCAGCAACTAACAGAAATAGAACACCATGGTTACTGTCTGCAAAACAATGCAGACCACAATTACTGGATCAAACATTTCTGATTACTAGATGTTACCACTCAGCTAAGCAGGCTGGTAACGATAAAAATATTGTTTAAACTATTCATCTACGCCCAGTGTAGACATCGAAAGCAACTAACAGAAATGGAACACCATGGTTACTGTCTGAAAAAAAATGCAGACCACAATTACTGGATCAAACATTTCTGAATACAAGATGTTACCACTCAGCTAAGCAGGCGGGTAACGATAAAAATATTGTTTGCTCTATTCATCTACGCCCAGTGTAGGCATCGACAGCAACTAACAGAAATAGAACACCATGGTTACTGTCTGAAAAACAATGCAGACCACAATTACTGTATCAAACATTTCTGAATACAAGATGTTACCACTCAGCTAAGCAGGCGGGTAATAATGAAAATATTGTTTGCTCTATTCATCTACGCCCAGTGTAGGCATCGACAGCAACTAACAGAAATAGAAAACCATGGTTACTGTCTGCAAAACATTGCATACCACAATTACTGGATCAAACATTTCTGAATACAAGATGTTACTACTCAGCTATGCAGGCGGGTAACGATAAAAATATTGTTTACACTATTCATCTACGCCCAGTGTAGGCATCGACAGCAACTAACAGAAATAGAACACCATGGTTACTGTCTGCAAAACAATGCAGACCACAATTACTGGATCAAACATTTCTGATTACTAGATGTTACCACTCAGCTAAGCAGGCGGGTAACGATAAAAATATTGTTTGCTCTATTCATCTACGCCCAGTGTAGGCATCGACAGCAACTAACAGAAATAGAACACCATGGTTACTGTCTGCAAAACAATGCAGACCACAATTACTGGATCAAACATTTCGGAATACAAGATGTCACCACTCAGCTAAGCAGGCTGGTAACGATAAAAATATTGTTCAAACTATTCATCTGCGCCCAGTGTAGGCATCGAAAGCAACTAACAGAAATAGAACACCATGGTTACTGTCTGCACAACAATGCAGACCACAATTACTGGATCAAACATTTCTGATTACAAGATGTTACCACTCAGTTAAGCAGGCGGGTAACGTTAAAAATATTGTTTGCTCTCTTCATCTACGCCCAGTGTAGGCATCGACAGCAACTAACAGAAATAGAACACCATGGTTACTGTCTGCAAAACAATGCAGACCAAAATTACTGGATCAAACATTTCTGATTACAAGTTGTTACCACTCAGCTAAGCAAGCGGGTAACGATAAAAATATTGTTTACACTATTAATCTACACCCAGTGTAGGCATCGACAGCAACTCACAGAAATAGAACACCATGGTTACTGTCTGCAAAATAATGCAGACCACAATTACTGGATCAAACATTTCTGATTACAAGATGTTACCACTCAGCTAAGCAAGCAGGTAACGATAAAAATATTGTTTACACTATTCATCTACGCCCAGTGTAGGCATCGAAAGCAACTAACAGAAATAGAACACCATGGTTACTGTCTTAAAAAAAATGCAGACCACAATTACTGGATCAAACATTTCTGAATACAAGATGTTACCACTCAGCTAAGCAGGCGGGTAACGATAAAAATATTGTTTACACTATTCATCTACGCCCAGTGTAGGCATCGACAGCAACTAACAGAAATAGAACACCATGGTTACTGTCTGAAAAACAATGCAGACCACAATTACTGGATCAAACATTTCTGATTACTAGATGTTACCACTCAGCTAAGCAGGCGGGTAACGATAAAAATTTTATTTGCTCTATTCATCTACGCCCAGTGTAGGCATCGACAGCAACTAACAGAAATAGAACACCATGGTTACTGTCTGCAAAACATTGCATACCACAATTACTGGATCAAACATTTCTGAATACAAGATGTTACTACTCAGCTATGCAGGCGGGTAACGATAAAAATATTGTTTACACTATTCATCTACGCCCAGTGTAGGCATCGACAGCAACTAACAGAAATAGAACACCATGGTTACTGTCTGCAAAACAATGCAGACCACAATTACTGGATCAAACATTTCTGAATACAAGATGTTACCACTCAGCTAAGCAGGCGGGTAACGATAAAAATATTGTTTGCTCTATTCATCTACGCCCAGTGTAGGCATCGACAGCAACTAACAGAAATAGAACACCATGGTTACTGTCTGCAAAACAATGCAGACCACAATTACTGGATCAAACATTTCTGAATACAAGATGTTACCACTCAGCTAAGCAGGCGGGTAACGATAAAAATATTGTTTACACTATTCATCTACGCCCAGTGTAGGCATCGACAGCAACTAACAGAAATAGAACACCATGGTTACTGTCTGCAAAACAATGCAGGCCACAATTACTGGATCAAACATTTCTGATTAGAAGATGTTACCACTCACCTAAGCAGGCGGGGTAACGATAAAAATATTGTTTACACTATTCATCTACGAACAGTGTAGGCATCGACAGCAACTAACAGAAATAGAACACCATGGTTACTGTCTGAAAAACAATGCAGACCTCAGTTACTGGATCAAACATTTCTGAATACAAGATGTTACCACTCAGCTAAGCAGGAGGGTAACGATAAAAATATTGTTTACACCATTCATCTACGGCCAGTATAGGCATCGACAGCAACTAACAGAAATAGAACACCATGGTTACTGTCTGCAAAACAATGCAGACCACAATTACTGGATCAAACATTTCGGAATACAAGATGTCACCACTCAGCTAAGCAGGCTGGTAACGATAAAAATATTGTTCAAACTATTCATCTGCGCCCAGTGTAGGCATCGAAAGCAACTAACAGAAATAGAACACCATGGTTACTGTCTGCAAAACAATGCAGACCACAATTACTGGAGCAAACATTTCTGAATACAAGTTGTTACCACTCAGATAAGCAGGCGGGTAACGATAAAAATATTGTTTACACTATTCATCTACGCCCGGTGTAGGCATCGACAGCAACTAACAGACATAGAACACCATGGTTACTGTCTGAAAAACAATGCAGACCACAATTACTGGATCAAACATTTCGGAATACAAGATGTCACCACTCAGCTAAGCAGGCTGGTAACGATAAAAATATTGTTCAAACTATTCATCTGCGCCCAGTGTAGGCATCGAAAGCAACTAACAGAAATAGAACACTATGGTTACTGTCTGCAAAACACTGCAGACCACAATTACTGGATCAAACATTTCTGAATACAAGATGTTACTACTCAGCTAAGCAGGCGGGTAACGATAAAAATATTGTTTACACTATTCATCTACGCCCGGTGTAGGCATCGACAGCAACTAACAGAAATAGAACACCATGGTTACTGTCTGCAAAACAATGGAGACCACAATTACTGGATCAAACATTTCTGATTACTAGATGTTACCACTCAGCTAAGCAGGCGGGTAACGATAAAAATTTTATTTGCTCTATTCATCTACGCCCAGTGTAGGCATCGGCAGCAACTAACAGAAATAGAACACCATGGTTACTGTCTGCAAAACAATGCAGACCACAATTACTGGATCAAACATTTCTGATTACTAGATGTTACCACTCAGCTAAGCAGGCTGGTAACGATAAAAATATTGTTTAAACTATTCATCTACGCCCAGTGTAGACATCGAAAGCAACTAACAGAAATGGAACACCATGGTTACTGTCTGAAAAAAAATGCAGACCACAATTACTGGATCAAACATTTCTGAATACAAGATGTTACCACTCAGCTAAGCAGGCGGGTAACGATAAAAATATTGTTTGCTCTATTCATCTACGCCCAGTGTAGGCATCGACAGCAACTAACAGAAATAGAACACCATGGTTACTGTCTGAAAAACAATGCAGACCACAATTACTGTATCAAACATTTCTGAATACAAGATGTTACCACTCAGCTAAGCAGGCGGGTAATAATGAAAATATTGTTTGCTCTATTCATCTACGCCCAGTGTAGGCATCGACAGCAACTAACAGAAATAGAAAACCATGGTTACTGTCTGCAAAACATTGCATACCACAATTACTGGATCAAACATTTCTGAATACAAGATGTTACTACTCAGCTATGCAGGCGGGTAACGATAAAAATATTGTTTACACTATTCATCTACGCCCAGTGTAGGCATCGACAGCAACTAACAGAAATAGAACACCATGGTTACTGTCTGCAAAACAATGCAGACCACAATTACTGGATCAAACATTTCTGATTACTAGATGTTACCACTCAGCTAAGCAGGCGGGTAACGATAAAAATATTGTTTGCTCTATTCATCTACGCCCAGTGTAGGCATCGACAGCAACTAACAGAAATAGAACACCATGGTTACTGTCTGCAAAACAATGCAGACCACAATTACTGGATCAAACATTTCGGAATACAAGATGTCACCACTCAGCTAAGCAGGCTGGTAACGATAAAAATATTGTTCAAACTATTCATCTGCGCCCAGTGTAGGCATCGAAAGCAACTAACAGAAATAGAACACCATGGTTACTGTCTGCACAACAATGCAGACCACAATTACTGGATCAAACATTTCTGATTACAAGATGTTACCACTCAGTTAAGCAGGCGGGTAACGTTAAAAATATTGTTTGCTCTCTTCATCTACGCCCAGTGTAGGCATCGACAGCAACTAACAGAAATAGAACACCATGGTTACTGTCTGCAAAACAATGCAGACCAAAATTACTGGATCAAACATTTCTGATTACAAGTTGTTACCACTCAGCTAAGCAAGCGGGTAACGATAAAAATATTGTTTACACTATTAATCTACACCCAGTGTAGGCATCGACAGCAACTCACAGAAATAGAACACCATGGTTACTGTCTGCAAAATAATGCAGACCACAATTACTGGATCAAACATTTCTGATTACAAGATGTTACCACTCAGCTAAGCAAGCAGGTAACGATAAAAATATTGTTTACACTATTCATCTACGCCCAGTGTAGGCATCGAAAGCAACTAACAGAAATAGAACACCATGGTTACTGTCTTAAAAAAAATGCAGACCACAATTACTGGATCAAACATTTCTGAATACAAGATGTTACCACTCAGCTAAGCAGGCGGGTAACGATAAAAATATTGTTTACACTATTCATCTACGCCCAGTGTAGGCATCGACAGCAACTAACAGAAATAGAACACCATGGTTACTGTCTGAAAAACAATGCAGACCACAATTACTGGATCAAACATTTCTGATTACTAGATGTTACCACTCAGCTAAGCAGGCGGGTAACGATAAAAATTTTATTTGCTCTATTCATCTACGCCCAGTGTAGGCATCGACAGCAACTAACAGAAATAGAACACCATGGTTACTGTCTGCAAAACATTGCATACCACAATTACTGGATCAAACATTTCTGAATACAAGATGTTACTACTCAGCTATGCAGGCGGGTAACGATAAAAATATTGTTTACACTATTCATCTACGCCCAGTGTAGGCATCGACAGCAACTAACAGAAATAGAACACCATGGTTACTGTCTGCAAAACAATGCAGACCACAATTACTGGATCAAACATTTCTGAATACAAGATGTTACCACTCAGCTAAGCAGGCGGGTAACGATAAAAATATTGTTTGCTCTATTCATCTACGCCCAGTGTAGGCATCGACAGCAACTAACAGAAATAGAACACCATGGTTACTGTCTGCAAAACAATGCAGACCACAATTACTGGATCAAACATTTCTGAATACAAGATGTTACCACTCAGCTAAGCAGGCGGGTAACGATAAAAATATTGTTTACACTATTCATCTACGCCCAGTGTAGGCATCGACAGCAACTAACAGAAATAGAACACCATGGTTACTGTCTGCAAAACAATGCAGACCACAATTACTGGATCAAACATTTCTGATTACTAGATGTTACCACTCAGCTAAGCAGGCGGGTAACGATAAAAATTTTATTTGCTCTATTCATCTACGCCCAGTGTAGGCATCGACAGCAACTAACAGAAATAGAACACCATGGTTACTGTCTGCAAAACATTGCATACCACAATTACTGGATCAAACATTTCTGAATACAAGATGTTACTACTCAGCTATGCAGGCGGGTAACGATAAAAATATTGTTTACACTATTCATCTACGCCCAGTGTAGGCATCGACAGCAACTAACAGAAATAGAACATCATGGTTACTGTCTGCAAAACAATGCAGACCACAATTACTGGATCAAACATTTCTGAATACAAGATGTTACCACTCAGCTAAGCAGGCGGGTAACGATAAAAATATTGTTTGCTCTATTCATCTACGCCCAGTGTAGGCATCGACAGCAACTAACAGAAATAGAACACCATGGTTACTGTCTGCAAAACAATGCAGACCACAATTACTGGATCAAACATTTCGGAATACAAGATGTCACCACTCAGCTAAGCAGGCTGGTAACGATAAAAATATTGTTCAAACTATTCATCTGCGCCCAGTGTAGGCATCGAAAGCAACTAACAGAAATAGAACACCATGGTTACTGTCTGCAAAACAATGCAGACCACAATTACTGGATCAAACATTTCTGATTACAAGATGTTACCACTCAGTTAAGCAGGCGGGTAACGTTAAAAATATTGTTTGCTCTATTCATCTACGCCCAGTGTAGGCATCAACAGCAACTAACAGAAATAGAACACCATGGTTACTGTCTGCAAAACAATGCAGACCAAAATTACTGGATCAAACATTTCTGATTACAAGTTGTTACCACTCAGCTAAGCAAGCGGGTAACGATAAAAATATTGTTTACACTATTAATCTACACCCAGTGTAGGCATCGACAGCAACTCACAGAAATAGAACACCATGGTTACTGTCTGCAAAATAATGCAGACCACAATTACTGGATCAAACATTTCTGATTACAAGATGTTACCACTCAGCTAAGCAAGCAGGTAACGATAAAAATATTGTTTACACTATTCATCTACGCCCAGTGTAGGCATCGAAAGCAACTAACAGAAATAGAACACCATGGTTACTGTCTTAAAAAAAATGCAGACCACAATTACTGGATCAAACATTTCTGAATACAAGATGTTACCACTCAGCTAAGCAGGCGGGTAACGATAAAAATATTGTTTACACTATTCATCTACGCCCAGTGTAGGCATCGACAGCAACTAACAGAAATAGAACACCATGGTTACTGTCTGCAAAACAATGCAGACCACAATTACTGGATCAAACATTTCTGATTACTAGATGTTACCACTCAGCTAACCAGGCTGGTAACGATAAAAATATTGTTTAAACTATTCATCTACGCCCAGTGTAGACATCGAAAGCAACTAACAGAAATGGAACACCATGGTTACTGTCTGAAAAACAATGCAGACCACAATTACTGGATCAAACATTTCTGATTACAAGATGTTACCACTCAGCTAAGCAGGCGGGTAACGATAAAAATATTGTTTGCTCTATTCATCTACGCCCAGTGTAGGCATCGACAGCAACTAACAGAAATAGAACACCATGGTTACTGTCTGAAAAACAATGGAGACCACAATTACTGTATCAAACATTTCTGAATACAAGATGTTACCACTCAGCTAAGCAGGCGGGTAATAATGAAAATATTGTTTGCTCTATTCATCTACGCCCAGTGTAGGCATCGACAGCAACTAACAGAAATAGAAAACCATGGTTACTGTCTGCAAAACATTGCATACCACAATTACTGGATCAAACATTTCTGAATACAAGATGTTACTACTCAGCTATGCAGGCGGGTAACGATAAAAATATTGTTTACACTATTCATCTACGACCAGTGTAGGCATCGACAGCAACTAACAGAAATTGAACACCATGGTTACTGTCTGCAAAACAATGCAGACCACAATTACTGGATCAAACATTTCGGAATACAAGATGTCACCACTCAGCTAAGCAGGCTGGTAACTATAAAAATATTGTTCAAACTATTCATCTGCGCCCAGTGTAGGCATCGAAAGCAACTAACAGAAATAGAACACCATGGTTACTGTCTGCAAAACAATGCAGACCACAATTACTGGAGCAAACATTTCTGAATACAAGTTGTTACCACTCAGATAAGCAGGCGGGTAACGATAGACATATTGTTTGCTCTATTCATCTACGCCCAGTGTAGGCATCGACAGCAACTACCAGAAATAGAACACCATGGTTACTGTCTGCAAAACATTGCAGACCACAATTACTGGATCAAACATTTCTGAATACAAGATGTTACTACTCAGCTAAGCAGGCGGGTAACGATAAAAATATTGTTTACACTATTAATCTACACCCAGGGTAGGCATCGACAGCAACTCACAGAAATAGAACACCATGGTTACTGTCTGCAAAATAATGCAGACCACAATTACTGGATCAAACATTTCTGATTACAAGATGTTACCACTCAGCTAAGCAAGCAGGTAACGATAAAAATATTGTTTACACTATTCATCTACGCCCAGTGTAGGCATCGAAAGCAACTAACAGAAATAGAACACCATGGTTACTATCTTAAAAAAAATGCAGACCACAATTACTGGATCAAACATTTCTGAATACAAGATGTTACCACTCAGCTAAGCAGGCGGGTAACGATAAAAATATTGTTTACACTATTCATCTACGCCCAGTGTAGGCATCGACAGCAACTAACAGAAATAGAACACCATGGTTACTGTCTGCAAAACAATGCAGACCACAATTACTGGATCAAACATTTCTGATTACTAGATGTTACCACTCAGCTAAGTAGGCTGGTAACGATAAAAATATTGTTTAAACTATTCATCTACGCCCAGTGTAGACATCGAAAGCAACTAACAGAAATAGAACACCATGGTTACTGTCTGAAAAAAAATGCAGACCACAATTACTGGATCAAACATTTCTGAATACAAGATGTTACCACTCAGCTAAGCAGGCATGTAACGATAAAAATATTGTTTGCTCTATTCATCTACGCCCAGTGTAGGCATCGACAGCAACTAACAGAAATAGAACACCATGGTTACTGTCTGAAAAACAATGGAGACCACAATTACTGGATCAAACATTTCTGAATACAAGATGTTACCACTCAGCTAAGCAAGCAGGTAACGATAAAAATATTGTTTACACTATTCATCTACGCCCAGTGTAGGCATCGAAAGCAACTAACAGAAATAGAACACCATGGTTACTGTCTTAAAAAAAATGCAGACCACAATTACTGGATCAAACATTTCTGAATACAAGATGTTACCACTCAGCTAAGCAGGCGGGTAACGATAAAAATATTGTTTACACTATTCATCTACGCCCAGTGTAGGCATCGACAGCAACTAACAGAAATAGAACACCATGGTTACTGTCTGCAAAACAATGCAGACCACAATTACTGGATCAAACATTTCTGATTACAAGATGTTACCACTCAGTTAAGCAGGCGGGTAACGTTAAAAATATTGTTTGCTCTATTCATCTACGCCCAGTGTAGGCATCGACAGCAACTAACAGAAATAGAACACCATGGTTACTGTCTGCAAAACAATGCAGACCAAAATTACTGGATCAAACATTTCTGATTACAAGTTGTTACCACTCAGCTAAGCAAGCGGGTAACGATAAAAATATTGTTTACACTATTAATCTACACCCAGTGTAGGCATCGACAGCAACTCACAGAAATAGAACACCATGGTTACTGTCTGCAAAATAATGCAGACCACAATTACTGGATCAAACATTTCTGATTACAAGATGTTACCACTCAGCTAAGCAAGCAGGTAACGATAAAAATATTGTTTACACTATTCATCTACGCCCAGTGTAGGCATCGAAAGCAACTAACAGAAATAGAACACCATGGTTACTGTCTTAAAAAAAATGCAGACCACAATTACTGGATCAAACATTTCTGAATACAAGATGTTACCACTCAGCTAAGCAGGCGGGTAACGATAAAAATATTGTTTACACTATTCATCTACGCCCAGTGTAGGCATCGACAGCAACTAACAGAAATAGAACACCATGGTTACTGTCTGCAAAACAATGCAGACCACAATTACTGGATCAAACATTTCTGATTACTAGATGTTACCACTCAGCTAAGCAGGCGGGTAACGATAAAAATTTTATTTGCTCTATTCATCTACGCCCAGTGTAGGCATCGACAGCAACTAACAGAAATAGAACACCATGGTTACTGTCTGCAAAACATTGCATACCACAATTACTGGATCAAACATTTCTGAATACAAGATGTTACTACTCAGCTATGCAGGCGGGTAACGATAAAAATATTGTTTACACTATTCATCTACGCCCAGTGTAGGCATCGACAGCAACTAACAGAAATAGAACACCATGGTTACTGTCTGCAAAACAATGCAGACCACAATTACTGGATCAAACATTTCTGAATACAAGATGTTACCACTCAGCTAAGCAGGCGGGTAACGATAAAAATATTGTTTGCTCTATTCATCTACGCCCAGTGTAGGCATCGACAGCAACTAACAGAAATAGAACACCATGGTTACTGTCTGCAAAACAATGCAGACCACAATTACTGGATCAAACATTTCGGAATACAAGATGTCACCACTCAGCTAAGCAGGCTGGTAACGATAAAAATATTGTTCAAACTATTCATCTGCGCCCAGTGTAGGCATCGAAAGCAACTAACAGAAATAGAACACCATGGTTACTGTCTGCAAAACAATGCAGACCACAATTACTGGATCAAACATTTCTGATTACAAGATGTTACCACTCAGTTAAGCAGGCGGGTAACGTTAAAAATATTGTTTGCTCTATTCATCTACGCCCAGTGTAGGCATCGACAGCAACTAACAGAAATAGAACACCATGGTTACTGTCTGCAAAACAATGCAGACCAAAATTACTGGATCAAACATTTCTGATTACAAGTTGTTACCACTCAGCTAAGCAAGCGGGTAACGATAAAAATATTGTTTACACTATTAATCTACACCCAGTGTAGGCATCGACAGCAACTCACAGAAATAGAACACCATGGTTACTGTCTGCAAAATAATGCAGACCACAATTACTGGATCAAACATTTCTGATTACAAGATGTTACCACTCAGCTAAGCAAGCAGGTAACGATAAAAATATTGTTTACACTATTCATCTACGCCCAGTGTAGGCATCGAAAGCAACTAACAGAAATAGAACACCATGGTTACTGTCTTAAAAAAAATGCAGACCACAATTACTGGATCAAACATTTCTGAATACAAGATGTTACCACTCAGCTAAGCAGGCGGGTAACGATAAAAATATTGTTTACACTATTCATCTACGCCCAGTGTAGGCATCGACAGCAACTAACAGAAATAGAACACCATGGTTACTGTCTGCAAAACAATGCAGACCACAATTACTGGATCAAACATTTCTGATTACTAGATGTTACCACTCAGCTAAGCAGGCTGGTAACGATAAAAATATTGTTTAAACTATTCATCTACGCCCAGTGTAGACATCGAAAGCAACTAACAGAAATGGAACACCATGGTTACTGTCTGAAAAAAAATGCAGACCACAATTACTGGATCAAACATTTCTGAATACAAGATGTTACCACTCAGCTAAGCAGGCGGGTAACGATAAAAATATTGTTTGCTCTATTCATCTACGCCCAGTGTAGGCATCGACAGCAACTAACAGAAATAGAACACCATGGTTACTGTCTGAAAAACAATGCAGACCACAATTACTGGATCAAACATTTCTGATTACAAGATGTTACCACTCAGCTAAGCAGGCGGGTAACGATAAAAATATTGTTTGCTCTATTCATCTACGCCCAGTGTAGGCATCGACAGCAACTAACAGAAATAGAACACCATGGTTACTGTCTGAAAAACAATGGAGACCACAATTACTGTATCAAACATTTCTGAATACAAGATGTTACCACTCAGCTAAGCAGGCGGGTAATAATGAAAATATTGTTTGCTCTATTCATCTACGCCCAGTGTAGGCATCGACAGCAACTAACAGAAATAGAAAACCATGGTTACTGTCTGCAAAACATTGCATACCACAATTACTGGATCAAACATTTCTGAATACAAGATGTTACTACTCAGCTATGCAGGCGGGTAACGATAAAAATATTGTTTACACTATTCATCTACGACCAGTGTAGGCATCGACAGCAACTAACAGAAATTGAACACCATGGTTACTGTCTGCAAAACAATGCAGACCACAATTACTGGATCAAACATTTCGGAATACAAGATGTTACCACTCAGCTAAGCAGGCTGGTAACGATAAAAATATTGTTCAAACTATTCATCTGCGCCCAGTGTAGGCATCGAAAGCAACTAACAGAAATAGAACACCATGGTTACTGTCTGCAAAACATTGCAGACCACAATTACTGGATCAAACATTTCTGAATACAAGATGTTACTACTCAGCTAAGCAGGCGGGTAACGATAAAAATATTGTTTACACTATTAATCTACACCCAGTGTAGGCATCGACAGCAACTCACAGAAATAGAACACCATGGTTACTGTCTGCAAAATAATGCAGACCACAATTACTGGATCAAACATTTCTGATTACAAGATGTTACCACTCAGCTAAGCAAGCAGGTAACGATAAAAATATTGTTTACACTATTCATCTACGCCCAGTGTAGGCATCGAAAGCAACTAACAGAAATAGAACACCATGGTTACTGTCTTAAAAAAAATGCAGACCACAATTACTGGATCAAACATTTCTGAATACAAGATGTTACCACTCAGCTAAGCAGGCGGGTAACGATAAAAATATTGTTTACACTATTCATCTACGCCCAGTGTAGGCATCGACAGCAACTAACAGAAATAGAACACCATGGTTACTGTCTGCAAAACAATGGAGACCACAATTACTGGATCAAACATTTCTGATTACTAGATGTTACCACTCAGCTAAGCAGGCGGGTAACGATAAAAATTTTATTTGCTCTATTCATCTACGCCCAGTGTAGGCATCGACAGCAACTAACAGAAATAGAACACCATTGTTACTGTCTGCAAAACAATGCAGACCACAATTACTGGATCAAACATTTCTGATTACTAGATGTTACCACTCAGCTAAGTAGGCTGGTAACGATAAAAATATTGTTTAAACTATTCATCTACGCCCAGTGTAGACATCGAAAGCAACTAACAGAAATAGAACACCATGGTTACTGTCTGAAAAAAAATGCAGACCACAATTACTGGATCAAACATTTCTGAATACAAGATGTTACCACTCAGCTAAGCAGGCATGTAACGATAAAAATATTGTTTGCTCTATTCATCTACGCCCAGTGTAGGCATCGACAGCAACTAACAGAAATAGAACACCATGGTTACTGTCTGAAAAACAATGGAGACCACAATTACTGGATCAAACATTTCTGAATACAAGATGTTACCACTCAGCTAAGCAAGCAGGTAACGATAAAAATATTGTTTACACTATTCATCTACGCCCAGTGTAGGCATCGAAAGCAACTAACAGAAATAGAACACCATGGTTACTGTCTTAAAAAAAATGCAGACCACAATTACTGGATCAAACATTTCTGAATACAAGATGTTACCACTCAGCTAAGCAGGCGGGTAACGATAAAAATATTGTTTACACTATTCATCTACGCCCAGTGTAGGCATCGACAGCAACTAACAGAAATAGAACACCATGGTTACTGTCTGCAAAACAATGCAGACCACAATTACTGGATCAAACATTTCTGATTACAAGATGTTACCACTCAGTTAAGCAGGCGGGTAACGTTAAAAATATTGTTTGCTCTATTCATCTACGCCCAGTGTAGGCATCGACAGCAACTAACAGAAATAGAACACCATGGTTACTGTCTGCAAAACAATGCAGACCAAAATTACTGGATCAAACATTTCTGATTACAAGTTGTTACCACTCAGCTAAGCAAGCGGGTAACGATAAAAATATTGTTTACACTATTAATCTACACCCAGTGTAGGCATCGACAGCAACTCACAGAAATAGAACACCATGGTTACTGTCTGCAAAATAATGCAGACCACAATTACTGGATCAAACATTTCTGATTACAAGATGTTACCACTCAGCTAAGCAAGCAGGTAACGATAAAAATATTGTTTACACTATTCATCTACGCCCAGTGTAGGCATCGAAAGCAACTAACAGAAATAGAACACCATGGTTACTGTCTTAAAAAAAATGCAGACCACAATTACTGGATCAAACATTTCTGAATACAAGATGTTACCACTCAGCTAAGCAGGCGGGTAACGATAAAAATATTGTTTACACTATTCATCTACGCCCAGTGTAGGCATCGACAGCAACTAACAGAAATAGAACACCATGGTTACTGTCTGCAAAACAATGCAGACCACAATTACTGGATCAAACATTTCTGATTACTAGATGTTACCACTCAGCTAAGCAGGCGGGTAACGATAAAAATTTTATTTGCTCTATTCATCTACGCCCAGTGTAGGCATCGACAGCAACTAACAGAAATAGAACACCATGGTTACTGTCTGCAAAACATTGCATACCACAATTACTGGATCAAACATTTCTGAATACAAGATGTTACTACTCAGCTATGCAGGCGGGTAACGATAAAAATATTGTTTACACTATTCATCTACGCCCAGTGTAGGCATCGACAGCAACTAACAGAAATAGAACACCATGGTTACTGTCTGCAAAACAATGCAGACCACAATTACTGGATCAAACATTTCTGAATACAAGATGTTACCACTCAGCTAAGCAGGCGGGTAACGATAAAAATATTGTTTGCTCTATTCATCTACGCCCAGTGTAGGCATCGACAGCAACTAACAGAAATAGAACACCATGGTTACTGTCTGCAAAACAATGCAGACCACAATTACTGGATCAAACATTTCGGAATACAAGATGTCACCACTCAGCTAAGCAGGCTGGTAACGATAAAAATATTGTTCAAACTATTCATCTGCGCCCAGTGTAGGCATCGAAAGCAACTAACAGAAATAGAACACCATGGTTACTGTCTGCAAAACAATGCAGACCACAATTACTGGATCAAACATTTCTGATTACAAGATGTTACCACTCAGTTAAGCAGGCGGGTAACGTTAAAAATATTGTTTGCTCTATTCATCTACGCCCAGTGTAGGCATCGACAGCAACTAACAGAAATAGAACACCATGGTTACTGTCTGCAAAACAATGCAGACCAAAATTACTGGATCAAACATTTCTGATTACAAGTTGTTACCACTCAGCTAAGCAAGCGGGTAACGATAAAAATATTGTTTACACTATTAATCTACACCCAGTGTAGGCATCGACAGCAACTCACAGAAATAGAACACCATGGTTACTGTCTGCAAAATAATGCAGACCACAATTACTGGATCAAACATTTCTGATTACAAGATGTTACCACTCAGCTAAGCAAGCAGGTAACGATAAAAATATTGTTTACACTATTCATCTACGCCCAGTGTAGGCATCGAAAGCAACTAACAGAAATAGAACACCATGGTTACTGTCTTAAAAAAAATGCAGACCACAATTACTGGATCAAACATTTCTGAATACAAGATGTTACCACTCAGCTAAGCAGGCGGGTAACGATAAAAATATTGTTTACACTATTCATCTACGCCCAGTGTAGGCATCGACAGCAACTAACAGAAATAGAACACCATGGTTACTGTCTGCAAAACAATGCAGACCACAATTACTGGATCAAACATTTCTGATTACTAGATGTTACCACTCAGCTAAGCAGGCTGGTAACGATAAAAATATTGTTTAAACTATTCATCTACGCCCAGTGTAGACATCGAAAGCAACTAACAGAAATGGAACACCATGGTTACTGTCTGAAAAAAAATGCAGACCACAATTACTGGATCAAACATTTCTGAATACAAGATGTTACCACTCAGCTAAGCAGGCGGGTAACGATAAAAATATTGTTTGCTCTATTCATCTACGCCCAGTGTAGGCATCGACAGCAACTAACAGAAATAGAACACCATGGTTACTGTCTGAAAAACAATGCAGACCACAATTACTGGATCAAACATTTCTGATTACAAGATGTTACCACTCAGCTAAGCAGGCGGGTAACGATAAAAATATTGTTTGCTCTATTCATCTACGCCCAGTGTAGGCATCGACAGCAACTAACAGAAATAGAACACCATGGTTACTGTCTGAAAAACAATGGAGACCACAATTACTGTATCAAACATTTCTGAATACAAGATGTTACCACTCAGCTAAGCAGGGGGGTAATAATGAAAATATTGTTTGCTCTATTCATCTACGCCCAGTGTAGGCATCGACAGCAACTAACAGAAATAGAAAACCATGGTTACTGTCTGCAAAACATTGCATACCACAATTACTGGATCAAACATTTCTGAATACAAGATGTTACTACTCAGCTATGCAGGCGGGTAACGATAAAAATATTGTTTACACTATTCATCTACGACCAGTGTAGGCATCGACAGCAACTAACAGAAATTGAACACCATGGTTACTGTCTGCAAAACAATGCAGACCACAATTACTGGATCAAACATTTCGGAATACAAGATGTTACCACTCAGCTAAGCAGGCTGGTAACGATAAAAATATTGTTCAAACTATTCATCTGCGCCCAGTGTAGGCATCGAAAGCAACTAACAGAAATAGAACACCATGGTTACTGTCTGCAAAACATTGCAGACCACAATTACTGGATCAAACATTTCTGAATACAAGATGTTACTACTCAGCTAAGCAGGCGGGTAACGATAAAAATATTGTTTACACTATTAATCTACACCCAGTGTAGGCATCGACAGCAACTCACAGAAATAGAACACCATGGTTACTGTCTGCAAAATAATGCAGACCACAATTACTGGATCAAACATTTCTGATTACAAGATGTTACCACTCAGCTAAGCAAGCAGGTAACGATAAAAATATTGTTTACACTATTCATCTACGCCCAGTGTAGGCATCGAAAGCAACTAACAGAAATAGAACACCATGGTTACTGTCTTAAAAAAAATGCAGACCACAATTACTGGATCAAACATTTCTGAATACAAGATGTTACCACTCAGCTAAGCAGGCGGGTAACGATAAAAATATTGTTTACACTATTCATCTACGCCCAGTGTAGGCATCGACAGCAACTAACAGAAATAGAACACCATGGTTACTGTCTGCAAAACAATGGAGACCACAATTACTGGATCAAACATTTCTGAATACAAGATGTTACCACTCAGCTAAGCAGGCGGGTAATAATGAAAATATTGTTTGCTCTATTCATCTACGCCCAGTGTAGGCATCGACAGCAACTAACAGAAATAGAAAACCATGGTTACTGTCTGCAAAACATTGCATACCACAATTACTGGATCAAACATTTCGGAATACAAGATGTTACTACTCAGCTAAGCAGGCGGGTAACGATAAAAATATTGTTTACACTATTCATCTACGCCCAATGTAGGCATCGACAGCAACTAACAGAAATTGAACACCATGGTTACTGTCTGCAAAACAATGCAGACCACAATTACTGGATCAAACATTTCGGAATACAAGATGTCACCACTCAGCTAAGCAGGCTGGTAACGATAAAAATATTGTTCAAACTATTCATCTGCGCCCAGTGTAGGCATCGAAAGCAACTATCAGAAATAGAACACCATGGTTACTGTCTGCAAAACAATGCAGACCACAATTACTGGAGCAAACATTTCTGAATACAAGTTGTTACCACTCAGATAAGCAGGCGGGTAACGATAGACATATTGTTTGCTCTATTCATCTACGCCCAGTGTAGGCATCGACAGCAACTACCAGAAATAGAACACCATGGTTACTGTCTGCAAAACATTGCAGACCACAATTACTGGATCAAACATTTCTGAATACAAGATGTTACTACTCAGCTAAGCAGGCGGGTAACGATAAAAATATTGTTTACACTATTCATCTACGCCCGGTGTAGGCATCGACAGCAACTAACAGACATAGAACACCATGGTTACTGTCTGCAAAACAATGCAGACCACAATTACTGGATCAAACATTTCTGATTACAAGTTGTTACCACTCAGCTAAGCAAGCGGGTAACGATAAAAATATTGTTTACACTATTAATCTACACCCAGTGTAGGCATCGACAGCAACTCACAGAAATAGAACACCATGGTTACTGTCTGCAAAATAATGCAGACCACAATTACTGGTTCAAACATTTCTGATTACAAGATGTTACCACTCAGCTAAGCAAGCAGGTAACGATAAAAATATTGTTTACACTATTCATCTACGCCCAGTGTAGGCATCGACAGCAACTAACAGAAATAGAACACCATGGTTACTGTCTGAAAAAAAATGCAGACCACAATTACTGGATCAAACATTTCTGATTACAAGATGTTACCACTCAGCTAAGCAGGCGGGTAACGATAAAAATATTGTTTACACTATTCATCTACGCCCAGTGTAGGCATCGACAGCAACTAACAGAAATAGAACACCATGGTTACTGTCTGCAAAACAATGCAGACCACAATTACTGGATCAAACATTTCTGATTACAAGATGTTACCACTCAGCTAAGCAGGCGGGTAACGATAAAAATATTGTTTACACTATTCATCTACGCCCAGTGTAGGCATCGACAGCAACTAACAGAAATAGAACACCATGGATACTGTCCTGCAAAACAATGCAGACCAAAATTACTGGATCAAACATTTCTGAATACAAGATGTTACCACTCAGCTAAGCAGGCGGGTAACGATAAAAATATTGTTTGCTCTATTCATCTACGCCCAGTGTAGGCATCGACAGCAACTAACAGAAATAGAACACCATGGTTACTGTCTGCAAAACAATGCAGACCACAATTACTGGATCAAACATTTCTGATTACTAGACGTTACCACTCAGCTAAGCAGGCGGGTAACGATAAAAATATTATTTGCTCTATTCATCTACGCCCAGTGTAGGCATCGACAGCAACTAACAGAAATAGAACACCATGGTTACTGTCTGCAAAACAATGCAGACCACAATTACTGGATCAAACATTTCTGATTACTAGATGTTACCACTCAGCTAAGCAGGCTGGTAACGATAAAAATATTGTTTGCTCTATTCATCTACGCCCAAGGTAGACATCGAAAGCAACTAACAGAAATAGAACAACATGGTTACTGTCTGAAAAAAAATGCAGACCACAATTACTGGATCAAACATTTCTGATTACAAGATGTTACCACTCAGCTAAGCAGGCGGGTAACGATAAAAATATTGTTTGCTCTATCCATCTACGCCCAGTGTAGGCATCGACAGCAACTAACAGAAATAGAACACCATGGTTACTGTCTGAAAAACAATGGAGACCACAATTACTGTATCAAACATTTCTGAATACAAGATGTTACCACTCAGCTAAGCAGGCGGGTAATAATGAAAATATTGTTTGCTCTATTCATCTACGCCCAGTGTAGGCATCGACAGCAACTAACAGAAATAGAAAACCATGGTTACTGTCTGCAAAACATTGCATACCACAATTACTGGATCAAACATTTCTGAATACAAGATGTTACTACTCAGCTATGCAGGCGGGTAACGATAAAAATATTGTTTACACTATTCATCTACGACCAGTGTAGGCATCGACAGCAACTAACAGAAATTGAACACCATGGTTACTGTCTGCAAAACAATGCAGACCACAATTACTGGATCAAACATTTCGGAATACAAGATGTTACCACTCAGCTAAGCAGGCTGGTAACGATAAAAATATTGTTCAAACTATTCATCTGCGCCCAGTGTAGGCATCGAAAGCAACTAACAGAAATAGAACACCATGGTTACTGTCTGCAAAACATTGCAGACCACAATTACTGGATCAAACATTTCTGAATACAAGATGTTACTACTCAGCTAAGCAGGCGGGTAACGATAAAAATATTGTTTACACTATTAATCTACACCCAGTGTAGGCATCGACAGCAACTCACAGAAATAGAACACCATGGTTACTGTCTGCAAAATAATGCAGACCACAATTACTGGATCAAACATTTCTGATTACAAGATGTTACCACTCAGCTAAGCAAGCAGGTAACGATAAAAATATTGTTTACACTATTCATCTACGCCCAGTGTAGGCATCGAAAGCAACTAACAGAAATAGAACACCATGGTTACTGTCTTAAAAAAAATGCAGACCACAATTACTGGATCAAACATTTCTGAATACAAGATGTTACCACTCAGCTAAGCAGGCGGGTAACGATAAAAATATTGTTTACACTATTCATCTACGCCCAGTGTAGGCATCGACAGCAACTAACAGAAATAGAACACCATGGTTACTGTCTGCAAAACAATGGAGACCACAATTACTGGATCAAACATTTCTGAATACAAGATGTTACCACTCAGCTAAGCAGGCGGGTAATAATGAAAATATTGTTTGCTCTATTCATCTACGCCCAGTGTAGGCATCGACAGCAACTAACAGAAATAGAAAACCATGGTTACTGTCTGCAAAACATTGCATACCACAATTACTGGATCAAACATTTCGGAATACAAGATGTTACTACTCAGCTAAGCAGGCGGGTAACGATAAAAATATTGTTTACACTATTCATCTACGCCCAATGTAGGCATCGACAGCAACTAACAGAAATTGAACACCATGGTTACTGTCTGCAAAACAATGCAGACCACAATTACTGGATCAAACATTTCGGAATACAAGATGTCACCACTCAGCTAAGCAGGCTGGTAACGATAAAAATATTGTTCAAACTATTCATCTGCGCCCAGTGTAGGCATCGAAAGCAACTATCAGAAATAGAACACCATGGTTACTGTCTGCAAAACAATGCAGACCACAATTACTGGAGCAAACATTTCTGAATACAAGTTGTTACCACTCAGATAAGCAGGCGGGTAACGATAGACATATTGTTTGCTCTATTCATCTACGCCCAGTGTAGGCATCGACAGCAACTACCAGAAATAGAACACCATGGTTACTGTCTGCAAAACATTGCAGACCACAATTACTGGATCAAACATTTCTGAATACAAGATGTTACTACTCAGCTAAGCAGGCGGGTAACGATAAAAATATTGTTTACACTATTCATCTACGCCCGGTGTAGGCATCGACAGCAACTAACAGACATAGAACACCATGGTTACTGTCTGCAAAACAATGCAGACCACAATTACTGGATCAAACATTTCTGATTACAAGTTGTTACCACTCAGCTAAGCAAGCGGGTAACGATAAAAATATTGTTTACACTATTAATCTACACCCAGTGTAGGCATCGACAGCAACTCACAGAAATAGAACACCATGGTTACTGTCTGCAAAATAATGCAGACCACAATTACTGGTTCAAACATTTCTGATTACAAGATGTTACCACTCAGCTAAGCAAGCAGGTAACGATAAAAATATTGTTTACACTATTCATCTACGCCCAGTGTAGGCATCGACAGCAACTAACAGAAATAGAACACCATGGTTACTGTCTGAAAAAAAATGCAGACCACAATTACTGGATCAAACATTTCTGATTACAAGATGTTACCACTCAGCTAAGCAGGCGGGTAACGATAAAAATATTGTTTACACTATTCATCTACGCCCAGTGTAGGCATCGACAGCAACTAACAGAAATAGAACACCATGGTTACTGTCTGCAAAACAATGCAGACCACAATTACTGGATCAAACATTTCTGATTACAAGATGTTACCACTCAGCTAAGCAGGCGGGTAACGATAAAAATATTGTTTACACTATTCATCTACGCCCAGTGTAGGCATCGACAGCAACTAACAGAAATAGAACACCATGGATACTGTCCTGCAAAACAATGCAGACCAAAATTACTGGATCAAACATTTCTGAATACAAGATGTTACCACTCAGCTAAGCAGGCGGGTAACGATAAAAATATTGTTTGCTCTATTCATCTACGCCCAGTGTAGGCATCGACAGCAACTAACAGAAATAGAACACCATGGTTACTGTCTGCAAAACAATGCAGACCACAATTACTGGATCAAACATTTCTGATTACTAGACGTTACCACTCAGCTAAGCAGGCGGGTAACGATAAAAATATTATTTGCTCTATTCATCTACGCCCAGTGTAGGCATCGACAGCAACTAACAGAAATAGAACACCATGGTTACTGTCTGCAAAACAATGCAGACCACAATTACTGGATCAAACATTTCTGATTACTAGATGTTACCACTCAGCTAAGCAGGCTGGTAACGATAAAAATATTGTTTGCTCTATTCATCTACGCCCAAGGTAGACATCGAAAGCAACTAACAGAAATAGAACAACATGGTTACTGTCTGAAAAAAAATGCAGACCACAATTACTGGATCAAACATTTCTGAATACAAGATGTTACCACTCGGCTAAGCAGGCGGGTAACGATAAAAATATTGTTTGCTCTATTCATCTACGACCAGTGTAGGCATCGACAGCAACTAACAGAAATAGAACACCATGGTTACTGTCTGAAAAACAATGCAGACCACAATTACTGGATCAAACATTTCTGATTACTAGATGTTACCACTCAGCTAAGCAGGCGGGTAACGATAAAAATATTGTTTACACTATTCATCTACGCCCAGTGTAGGCATCGACAGCAACTAACAGAAATAAAACACCATGGATACTGTCTGCAAAACAATGCAGACCACAATTACTGGATCAAACATTTCTGATTACAAGATGTTACCACTCAGCTAAGCAGGCGGGTAACGATAAAAATATTGTCTACACTATTCATCTACGTCCAGTGTAGGCATCGACAGCAACTAACAGAAATAGAACACCATGGATACTGTCCTGCAAAACAATGCAGACCACAATTACTGGGTCAAACATTTCTGATTACTAGATGTTACCACTCAGCTAAGCAGGCGGGTAACGATAAAAATATTGTTTGCTGTATTCATCTACGCCCAGTGTAGACATCGACAGCAACTAACAGAAATAGAACACCATGGTTACTGTCTGAAAAACAATGCAGACCACAATTACTGGATCAAACATTTCTGATTACTAGATGTTACCACTCAGCTAAGCAGGCGGGTAACGATAAAAATATTGTTTACACTATTCATCTACGCCCAGTGTAGGCATCGACAGCAACTAACAGAAATAGAACACCATGGATACTGTCCTGCAAAACAATGCAGACCAAAATTACTGGATCAAACATTTCTGAATACAAGATGTTACCACTCAGCTAAGCAGGCGGGTAACGATAAAAATATTGTTTGCTGTATTCATCTACGCCCAGTGTAGGCATCGACAGCAACTAACAGAAATAGAACACCATGGTTACTGTCTGCAAAACAATGCAGACCACAATTACTGGGTCAAACATTTCTGATTACTAGATGTTACCACTCAGCTAAGCAGGCGGGTAACGATAAAAATATTGTTTGCTCTATTCATCTACGCCCAGTGTAGGCATCGACAGCAACTAACAGAAATAGAACACCATGGTTACTGTCTGCAAAACAATGCAGACTACAATTACTGGATCAAACAATTCTGATTACAAGATGTTACCACTCAGCTAAGCAAGCAGGTAACGATAAAAATATTGTTTACACTATTCATCTACGCCCAGTGTAGGCATCGACAGCAACTAACAGAAATAGAACACCATGGTTACTGTCTGAAAAACAATGCAGACCACAATTACTGGATCAAACATTTCTGATTACAAGATGTTACCACTCAGCTAAGCAGGCGGGTAACGATAAAAATATTGTTTACACTATTCATCTACGCCCAGTGTAGGCATCGACAGCAACTAACAGAAATAGAACACCTTGGTTACTGTCTGCAAAACAATGCAGACCACAATTACTGGATCAAACTTTTTAGAATACAAGATGTCACCACTCGGCGAAGCAGGCTGGTAACGATAAAAATATTGTTTACACTATTCATCTACGCCCAGTGTAGGCATCGACAGCAACTAACAGAAGTAGAACACCATGGTTACTGTCTGAAAAACAATGCAGACCACAATTACTGGAGCAAACATTTCTGAATACAAGATGTTACCACTCAGCTAAGCAGGAGGGTAACGATAAAAATATTGTTTGCTATATTCATCTACGCCCAGTGTAGGCATTGACAGCAACTAACAGAAATAGAACACCATGGTTACTGTCTGCAAAACAATGCAGACCACAATTACTGGATCAAACATTTCTGATTACAAGATGTTACCACTCAGCTAAGCAGGCGGGTAACGATAAAAATATTGTTTACACTATTCATCTACACCCAGTGTAGGCATCGACAGCAACTAACAGAAATAGAACACCATGGTTACTGTCTGCAAAACAATGCAGACCACAATTACTGGATCAAACATTTCTGATTACAAGATGTTACCACTCAGCTAAGCAGGCGGGTAACGATAAAAATATTGTTTACACTATTCATCTACGTCCAGTGTAGGCATCGACAGCAACTAACAGAAATAGAACACCATGGTTACTGTCTGCAAAACAATGCAGACCACAATTACTGGATCAAACATTTCTGATTACAAGATGTTACCACTCACCTAAGCAGGCGGGTAACGATAAAAATATTGTTTACACTATTCATCTACGCCCAGTGTAGGCATCGACAGCAACTAACAGAAATAGAACACCATGGTTACTGTCTGAAAAACAATGCAGACCTCAGTTACTGGATCAAACATTTCTGAATACAAGATGTTACCACTCAGCTAAGCAGGAGGGTAACGATAAAAATATTGTTTACACCATTCATCTACGGCCAGTATAGGCATCGACAGCAACTAACAGAAATAGAACACCATGGTTACTGTCTGCAAAACAATGCAGACCACAATTACTGGATCAAACATTTCGGAATACAAGATGTCACCACTCAGCTAAGCAGGCTGGTAACGATAAAAATATTGTTCAAACTATTCATCTGCGCCCAGTGTAGGCATCGAAAGCAACTAACAGAAATAGAACACCATGGTTACAGTCTGCAAAACAATGCAGACCACAATTACTGGAGCAAACATTTCTGAATACAAGTTGTTACCACTCAGATAAGCAGGCGGGTAACGATAAAAATATTGTTTACACTATTCATCTACGCCCGGTGTAGGCATCGACAGCAACTAACAGACATAGAACACCATGGTTACTGTCTGAAAAACAATGCAGACCACAATTACTGGATCAAACATTTCGGAATACAAGATGTCACCACTCAGCTAAGCAGGCTGGTAACGATAAAAATATTGTTCAAACTATTCATCTGCGCCCAGTGTAGGCATCGAAAGCAACTAACAGAAATAGAACACTATGGTTACTGTCTGCAAAACATTGCAGACCACAATTACTGGATCAAACATTTCTGAATACAAGATGTTACTACTCAGCTAAGCAGGCGGGTAACGATAAAAATATTGTTTACACTATTCATCTACGCCCGGTGTAGGCATCGACAGCAACTAACAGAAATAGAACACCATGGTTACTGTCTGCAAAACAATGCAGACCACAATTACTGGATCAAACATTTCTGATTACTAGATGTTACCACTCAGCTAAGCAGGCGGGTAACGATAAAAATATTGTTTGCTCTATTCATCTACGCCCAGTGTAGGCATCGACAGCAACTAACAGAAATAGAACACCATGGTTACTGTCTGCAAAACAATGCAGACCACAATTACTGGATCAAACATTTCGGAATACAAGATGTCACCACTCAGCTAAGCAGGCTGGTAACGATAAAAATATTGTTCAAACTATTCATCTGCGCCCAGTGTAGGCATCGAAAGCAACTAACAGAAATAGAACACCATGGTTACTGTCTGCAAAACAATGCAGACCACAATTACTGGATCAAACATTTCTGATTACAAGATGTTACCACTCAGCTAAGCAAGCAGGTAACGATAAAAATATTGTTTACACTATTCATCTACGCCCAGTGTAGGCATCGACAGCAACTAACAGAAATAGAACACCATGGTTACTGTCTGAAAAACAATGGAGACCACAATTACTGGATCAAACATTTCTGAATACAAGATGTTACCACTCAGCTAAGCAGGCGGGTAATAATGAAAATATTGTTTGCTCTATTCATCTACGCCCAGTGTAGGCATCGACAGCAACTAACAGAAATAGAAAACCATGGTTACTGTCTGCAAAACATTGCATACCACAATTACTGGATCAAACATTTCGGAATACAAGATGTTACTACTCAGCTAAGCAGGCGGGTAACGATAAAAATATTGTTTACACTATTCATCTACGCCCAATGTAGGCATCGACAGCAACTAACAGAAATTGAACACCATGGTTACTGTCTGCAAAACAATGCAGACCACAATTACTGGATCAAACATTTCGGAATACAAGATGTCACCACTCAGCTAAGCAGGCTGGTAACGATAAAAATATTGTTCAAACTATTCATCTGCGCCCAGTGTAGGCATCGAAAGCAACTATCAGAAATAGAACACCATGGTTACTGTCTGCAAAACATTGCAGACCACAATTACTGGATCAAACATTTCTGAATACAAGATGTTACTACTCAGCTAAGCAGGCGGGTAACGATAAAAATATTGTTTACACTATTCATCTACGCCCGGTGTAGGCATCGACAGCAACTAACAGACATATAACACCATGGTTACTGTCTGCAAAACAATGCAGACCACAATTACTGGATCAAACATTTCTGATTACAAGTTGTTACCACTCAGCTAAGCAAGCGGGTAACGATAAAAGTATTGTTTACACTATTAATCTACACCCAGTGTAGGCATCGACAGCAACTCACAGAAATAGAACACCATGGTTACTGTCTGCAAAATAATGCAGACCACAATTACTGGTTCAAACATTTCTGATTACAAGATGTTACCACTCAGCTAAGCAAGCAGGTAACGATAAAAATATTGTTTACACTATTCATCTACGCCCAGTGTAGGCATCGACAGCAACTAACAGAAATAGAACACCATGGTTACTGTCTGAAAAAAAATGCAGACCACAATTACTGGATCAAACATTTCTGATTACAAGATGTTACCACTCAGCTAAGCAGGCGGGTAACGATAAAAATATTGTTTACACTATTCATCTACGCCCAGTGTAGGCATCGACAGCAACTAACAGAAATAGAACACCATGGTTACTGTCTGCAAAACAATGCAGACCACAATTACTGGATCAAACATTTCTGATTACAAGATGTTACCACTCAGCTAAGCAGGCGGGTAACGATAAAAATATTGTTTACACTATTCATCTACGCCCAGTGTAGGCATCGACAGCAACTAACAGAAATAGAACACCATGGATACTGTCCTGCAAAACAATGCAGACCAAAATTACTGGATCAAACATTTCTGAATACAAGATGTTACCACTCAGCTAAGCAGGCGGGTAACGATAAAAATATTGTTTGCTCTATTCATCTACGCCCAGTGTAGGCATCGACAGCAACTAACAGAAATAGAACACCATGGTTACTGTCTGCAAAACAATGCAGACCACAATTACTGGATCAAACATTTCTGATTACTAGATGTTACCACTCAGCTAAGCAGGCGGGTAACGATAAAAATATTATTTGCTCTATTCATCTACGCCCAGTGTAGGCATCGACAGCAACTAACAGAAATAGAACACCATGGTTACTGTCTGCAAAACAATGCAGACCACAATTACTGGATCAAACATTTCTGATTACTAGATGTTACCACTCAGCTAAGCAGGCTGGTAACGATAAAAATATTGTTTGCTCTATTCATCTACGCCCAAGGTAGACATCGAAAGCAACTAACAGAAATAGAACACCATGGTTACTGTCTGAAAAAAAATGCAGACCACAATTACTGGATCAAACATTTCTGAATACAAGATGTTACCACTCGGCTAAGCAGGCGGGTAACGATAAAAATATTGTTTGCTCTATTCATCTACGACCAGTGTAGGCATCGACAGCAACTAACAGAAATAGAACACCATGGTTACTGTCTGAAAAACAATGCAGACCACAATTACTGGATCAAACATTTCTGATTACTAGATGTTACCACTCAGCTAAGCAGGCGGGTAACGATAAAAATATTGTTTACACTATTCATCTACGCCCAGTGTAGGCATCGACAGCAACTAACAGAAATAAAACACCATGGATACTGTCTGCAAAACAATGCAGACCACAATTACTGGATCAAACATTTCTGATTACAAGATGTTACCACTCAGCTAAGCAGGCGGGTAACGATAAAAATATTGTTTACACTATTCATCTACGCCCAGTGTAGGCATCGACAGCAACTAACAGAAATAGAACACCATGGATACTGTCCTGCAAAACAATGCAGACCAAAATTACTGGATCAAACATTTCTGAATACAAGATGTTACCACTCAGCTAAGCAGGCGGGTAACGATAAAAATATTGTTTGCTGTATTCATCTACGCCCAGTGTAGGCATCGACAGCAACTAACATAAATAGAACACCATGGTTACTGTCTGCAAAACAATGCAGACTACAATTACTGGATCAAACAGTTCTGATTACAAGATGTTACCACTCAGCTAAGCAAGCAGGTAACGATAAAAATATTGTTTACACTATTCATCTACGCCCAGTGTAGGCATCGACAGCAACTAACAGAAATAGAACACCATGGTTACTGTCTGAAAAACAATGCTGACCACAATTACTGGATCAAACATTTCTGATTACAAGATGTTACCACTCAGCTAAGCAGGCGGGTAACGATAAAAATATTGTTTACACTATTCATCTACGCCCAGTGTAGGCATCGACAGCAACTAACAGAAATAGAACACCTTGGTTACTGTCTGCAAAACAATGCAGACCACAATTACTGGATCAAACATTTCAGAATACAAGATGTCACCACTCGGCGAAGCAGGCTGGTAACGATAAAAATATTGTTTACACTATTCATCTACGCCCAGTGTAGGCATCGACAGCAACTAACAGAAGTAGAACACCATGGTTACTGTCTGAAAAACAATGCAGACCACAATTACTGGAGCAAACATTTCTGAATACAAGATGTTACCACTCAGCTAAGCAGGAGGGTAACGATAAAAATATTGTTTGCTATATTCATCTACGCCCAGTGTAGGCATTGACAGCAACTAACAGAAATAGAACACCATGGTTACTGTCTGCAAAACAATGCAGACCACAATTACTGGATCAAACATTTCTGATTACAAGATGTTACCACTCAGCTAAGCAGGCGGGTAACGATAAAAATATTGTTTACACTATTCATCTACACCCAGTGTAGGCATCGACAGCAACTAACAGAAATAGAACACCATGGTTACTGTCTGCAAAACAATGCAGACCACAATTACTGGATCAAACATTTCTGATTACAAGATGTTACCACTCAGCTAAGCAGGCGGGTAACGATAAAAATATTGTTTACACTATTCATCTACGTCCAGTGTAGGCATCGACAGCAACTAACAGAAATAGAACACCATGGTTACTGTCTGCAAAACAATGCAGACCACAATTACTGGATCAAACATTTCTGATTACAAGATGTTACCACTCACCTAAGCAGGCGGGTAACGATAAAAATATTGTTTACACTATTCATCTACGCCCAGTGTAGGCATCGACAGCAACTAACAGAAATAGAACACCATGGTTACTGTCTGAAAAACAATGCAGACCTCAGTTACTGGATCAAACATTTCTGAATACAAGATGTTACCACTCAGCTAAGCAGGAGGGTAACGATAAAAATATTGTTTACACCATTCATCTACGGCCAGTATAGGCATCGACAGCAACTAACAGAAATAGAACACCATGGTTACTGTCTGCAAAACAATGCAGACCACAATTACTGGATCAAACATTTCGGAATACAAGATGTCACCACTCAGCTAAGCAGGCTGGTAACGATAAAAATATTGTTCAAACTATTCATCTGCGCCCAGTGTAGGCATCGAAAGCAACTAACAGAAATAGAACACCATGGTTACAGTCTGCAAAACAATGCAGACCACAATTACTGGAGCAAACATTTCTGAATACAAGTTGTTACCACTCAGATAAGCAGGCGGGTAACGATAAAAATATTGTTTACACTATTCATCTACGCCCGGTGTAGGCATCGACAGCAACTAACAGACATAGAACACCATGGTTACTGTCTGAAAAACAATGCAGACCACAATTACTGGATCAAACATTTCGGAATACAAGATGTCACCACTCAGCTAAGCAGGCTGGTAACGATAAAAATATTGTTCAAACTATTCATCTGCGCCCAGTGTAGGCATCGAAAGCAACTAACAGAAATAGAACACTATGGTTACTGTCTGCAAAACATTGCAGACCACAATTACTGGATCAAACATTTCTGAATACAAGATGTTACTACTCAGCTAAGCAGGCGGGTAACGATAAAAATATTGTTTACACTATTCATCTACGCCCGGTGTAGGCATCGACAGCAACTAACAGAAATAGAACACCATGGTTACTGTCTGCAAAACAATGCAGACCACAATTACTGGATCAAACATTTCTGATTACTAGATGTTACCACTCAGCTAAGCAGGCGGGTAACGATAAAAATATTGTTTGCTCTATTCATCTACGCCCAGTGTAGGCATCGACAGCAACTAACAGAATTAGAACACCATGGTTACTGTCTGCAAAACAATGCAGACCACAATTACTGGATCAAACATTTCGGAATACAAGATGTCACCACTCAGCTAAGCAGGCTGGTAACGATAAAAATATTGTTCAAACTATTCATCTGCGCCCAGTGTAGGCATCGAAAGCAACTAACAGAAATAGAACACCATGGTTACTGTCTGCAAAACAATGCAGACCACAATTACTGGATCAAACATTTCTGAATACAAGATGTTACCACTCAGCTAAGCAGGCGGGTAACGATAAAAATATTGTTTGCTCTATTCATCTACGCCCAGTGTAGGCATCGACAGCAACTAACAGAAATAGAACACCATGGTTACTGTCTGCAAAACAATGCAGACCAAAATTACTGGATCAAACATTTCTGATTACAAGTTGTTACCACTCAGCTAAGCAAGCGGGTAACGATAAAAATATTGTTTACACTATTAATCTACACCCAGTGTAGGCATCGACAGCAACTCACAGAAATAGAACACCATGGTTACTGTCTGCAAAGTAATGCAGACCACAATTACTGGATCAAACATTTCTGATTACAAGATGTTACCACTCAGCTAAGCAAGCAGGTAACGATAAAAATATTGTTTACACTATTCATCTACGCCCAGTGTAGGCATCGAAAGCAACTAACAGAAATAGAACACCATGGTTACTGTCTTAAAAAAAATGCAGACCACAATTACTGGATCAAACATTTCTGAATACAAGATGTTACCACTCAGCTAAGCAGGCGGGTAACGATAAAAATATTGTTTACACTATTCATCTACGCCCAGTGTAGGCATCGACAGCAACTAACAGAAATAGAACACCATGGTTACTGTCTGCAAAACAATGCAGACCACAATTACTGGATCAAACATTTCTGATTACTAGATGTTACCACTCAGCTAAGCAGGCGGGTAACGATAAAAATTTTATTTGCTCTATTCATCTACGCCCAGTGTAGGCATCGACAGCAACTAACAGAAATAGAACACCATGGTTACTGTCTGCAAAACAATGCAGACCACAATTACTGGATCAAACATTTCTGATTACTAGATGTTACCACTCAGCTAAGCAGGCTGGTAACGATAAAAATATTGTTTAAACTATTCATCTACGCCCAGTGTAGACATCGAAAGCAACTAACAGAAATGGAACACCATGGTTACTGTCTGAAAAAAAATGCAGACCACAATTACTGGATCAAACATTTCTGAATACAAGATGTTACCACTCAGCTAAGCAGGCGGGTAATAATGAAAATATTGTTTGCTCTATTCATCTACGCCCAGTGTAGGCATCGACAGCAACTAACAGAAATAGAAAACCATGGTTACTGTCTGCAAAACATTGCATACCACAATTTCTGGATCAAACATTTCTGAATACAAGATGTTACTACTCAGCTATGCAGGCGGGGTAACGATAAAAATATTGTTTACACTATTCATCTACGCCCAGTGTAGGCATCGACAGCAACTAACAGAAATAGAACACCATGGTTACTGTCTGCAAAACAATGCAGACCACAATTACTGGATCAAACATTTCTGATTACTAGATGTTACCACTCAGTTAAGCAGGCGGGTAACGATAAAAATATTGTTTGCTCTATTCATCTACGCCCAGTGTAGGCATCGACAGCAACTAACAGAAATAGAACACCATGGTTACTGTCTGCAAAACAATGCAGACCACAATTACTGGATCAAACATTTCGGAATACAAGATGTCACCACTCAGCTAAGCAGGCTGGTAACGATAAAAATATTGTTCAAACTATTCATCTGCGCCCAGTGTAGGCATCGAAAGCAACAAACAGAAATAGAACACCATGGTTACTGTCTGCAAAACAATGCAGACCACAATTACTGGATCAAACATTTCTGATTACAAGATGTTACCACTCAGCTAAGCAGGCGGGTAACGTTAAAAATATTGTTTGCTCTATTCATCTACGCCCAGTGTAGGCATCGACAGCAACTAACAGAAATAGAACACCATGGTTACTGTCTGCAAAACAATGCAGACCAAAATTACTGGATCAAACATTTCTGATTACAAGTTGTTACCACTCAGTTAAGCAAGCGGGTAACGATAGAAATATTGTTTACACTATTAATCTACACCCAGTGTAGGCATCGACAGCAACTCACAGAAATAGAACACCATGGTTACTGTCTGCAAAATAATGCAGACCACAATTACTGGATCAAACATTTCTGATTACAAGATGTTACCACTCAGCTAAGCAAGCAGGTAACGATAAAAATATTGTTTACACTATTCATCTACGCCCAGTGTAGGCATCGAAAGCAACTAACAGAAATAGAACACCATGGTTACTGTCTTAAAAAAAATGCAGACCACAATTACTGGATCAAACATTTCTGAATACAAGATGTTACCACTCAGCTAAGCAGGCGGGTAACGATAAAAATATTGTTTACACTATTCATCTACGCCCAGTGAAGGCATCGACAGCAACTAACAGAAATAGAACACCATGGTTACTGTCTGCAAAACAATGCAGACCACAATTACTGGATCAAACATTTCTGATTACTAGATGTTACCACTCAGCTAAGCAGGCGGGTAACGATAAAAATTTTATTTGCTCTATTCATCTACGCCCAGTGTAGGCATCGACAGCAACTAACAGAAATAGAACACCATGGTTACTGTCTGCAAAACAATGCAGACCACAATTACTGGATCAAACATTTCTGATTACTAGATGTTACCACTCAGCTAAGCAGGCTGGTAACGATAAAAATATTGTTTAAACTATTCATCTACGCCCAGTGTAGACATCGAAAGCAACTAACAGAAATGGAACACCATGGTTACTGTCTGAAAAAAAATGCAGACCACAATTACTGGATCAAACATTTCTGAATACAAGATGTTACCACTCAGCTAAGCAGGCGGGTAACGATAAAAATATTGTTTGCTCTATTCATCTACGCCCAGTGTAGGCATCGACAGCAACTAACAGAAATAGAACACCATGGTTACTGTCTGAAAAACAATGCAGACCACAATTACTGGATCAAACATTTCTGATTACAAGATGTTACCACTCAGCTAAGCAGGCGGGTAACGATAAAAATATTGTTTGCTCTATTCATCTACGCCCAGTGTAGGCATCGACAGCAACTAACAGAAATAGAACACCATGGTTACTGTCTGAAAAACAATGGAGACCACAATTACTGTATCAAACATTTCTGAATACAAGATGTTACCACTCAGCTAAGCAGACGGGTAATAATGAAAATATTGTTTGCTCTATTCATCTACGCCCAGTGTAGGCATCGACAGCAACTAACAGAAATAGAAAACCATGGTTACTGTCTGCAAAACAATGCATACCACAATTACTGGATCAAACATTTCTGAATACAAGATGTTACTACTCAGCTATGCAGGCGGGTAACGATAAAAATATTGTTTGCTCTATTCATCTACGCCCAGTGTAGGCATCGACAGCAACTAACAGAAATAGAAAACCATGGTTACTGTCTGCAAAACAATGCATACCACAATTACTGGATCAAACATTTCGGAATACGAGATGTCACCACTCAGCTAAGCAGGCTGGTAACGATAAAAATATTGTTCAAACTATTCATCTGCGCCCAGTGTAGGCATCGAAAGCAACTAACAGAAATAGAACACCATGGTTACTGTCTGCGAAACAATGCAGACCACAATTACTGGAGCAAACATTTCTGAATACAAGTTGTTACCACTCAGATAAGCAGGCGGGTAACGATAGACATATTGTTTGCTCTATTCATCTACGCCCAGTGTAGGCATCGACAGCAACTACCAGAAATAGAACACCATGGTTACTGTCTGCAAAACATTGCAGACCACAATTACTGGATCAAACATTTCTGAATACAAGATGTTACTACTCAGCTAAGCAGGCGGGTAACGATAAAAATATTGTTTACACTATTAATCTACACCCAGTGTAGGCATCGACAGCAACTCACAGAAATAGAACACCATGGTTACTGTCTGCAAAATAATGCAGACCACAATTACTGGATCAAACATTTCTGATTACAAGATGTTACCACTCAGCTAAGCAAGCAGGTAACGATAAAAATATTGTTTACACTATTCATCTACGCCCAGTGTAGGCATCGAAAGCAACTAACAGAAATAGAACACCATGGTTACTGTCTTAAAAAAAATGCAGACCACAATTACTGGATCAAACATTTCTGAATACAAGATGTTACCACTCAGCTAAGCAGGCGGGTAACGATAAAAATATTGTTTACACTATTCATCTACGCCCAGTGTAGGCATCGACAGCAACTAACAGAAATAGAACACCATGGTTACTGTCTGCAAAACAATGCAGACCACAATTACTGGATCAAACATTTCTGATTACTAGATGTTACCACTCAGCTAAGCAGGCGGGTAACGATAAAAATTTTATTTGCTCTATTCATCTACGCCCAGTGTAGGCATCGACAGCAACTAACAGAAATAGAACACCATGGTTACTGTCTGCAAAACAATGCAGACCACAATTACTGGATCAAACATTTCTGATTACTAGATGTTACCACTCAGCTAAGTAGGCTGGTAACGATAAAAATATTGTTTAAACTATTCATCTACGCCCAGTGTAGACATCGAAAGCAACTAACAGAAATAGAACACCATGGTTACTGTCTGAAAAAAAATGCAGACCACAATTACTGGATCAAACATTTCTGAATACAAGATGTTACCACTCAGCTAAGCAGGCATGTAACGATAAAAATATTGTTTGCTCTATTCATCTACGCCCAGTGTAGGCATCGACAGCAACTAACAGAAATAGAACACCATGGTTACTGTCTGAAAAACAATGGAGACCACAATTACTGGATCAAACATTTCTGAATACAAGATGTTACCACTCAGCTAAGCAGGCGGGTAATAATGAAAATATTGTTTGCTCTATTCATCTACGCCCAGTGTAGGCATCGACAGCAACTAACAGAAATAGAAAACCATGGTTACTGTCTGCAAAACATTGCATACCACAATTACTGGATCAAACATTTCTGAATACAAGATGTTACTACTCAGCTAAGCAGGCGGGGGAACGATAAAAATATTGTTTACACTATTCATCTACGCCCAGTGTAGGCATCGACAGCAACTAACAGAAATTGAACACCATGGTTACTGTCTGCAAAACAATGCAGACCACAATTACTGGATCAAACATTTCGGAATACAAGATGTCACCACTCAGCTAAGCAGGCTGGTAACGATAAAAATATTGTTCAAACTATTCATCTGCGCCCAGTGTAGGCATCGAAAGCAACTATCAGAAATAGAACACCATGGTTACTGTCTGCAAAACAATGCAGACCACAATTACTGGAGCAAACATTTCTGAATACAAGTTGTTACCACTCAGATAAGCAGGCGGGTAACGATAGACATATTGTTTGCTCTATTCATCTACGCCCAGTGTAGGCATCGACAGCAACTACCAGAAATAGAACACCATGGTTACTGTCTGCAAAACATTGCAGACCACAATTACTGGATCAAACATTTCTGAATACAAGATGTTACTACTCAGCTAAGCAGGCGGGTAACGATAAAAATATTGTTTACACTATTCATCTACGCCCGGTGTAGGCATCGACAGCAACTAACAGACATAGAACACCATGGTTACTGTCTGCAAAACAATGCAGACCACAATTACTGGATCAAACATTTCTGATTACAAGTTGTTACCACTCAGCTAAGCAAGCGGGTAACGATAAAAATATTGTTTACACTATTAATCTACACCCAGTGTAGGCATCGACAGCAACTCACAGAAATAGAACACCATGGTTACTGTCTGCAAAATAATGCAGACCACAATTACTGGATCAAACATTTCTGATTACAAGATGTTACCACTCAGCTAAGCAAGCAGGTAACGATAAAAATATTGTTTACACTATTCATCTACGCCCAGTGTAGGCATCGACAGCAACTAACAGAAATAGAACACCATGGTTACTGTCTGAAAAAAAATGCAGACCACAATTACTGGATCAAACATTTCTGATTACAAGATGTTACCACTCAGCTAAGCAGGCGGGGTAACGATAAAAATATTGTTTACACTATTCATCTACGCCCAGTGTAGGCATCGACAGCAACTAACAGAAATAGAACACCATGGTTACTGTCTGCAAAACAATGCAGACCACAATTACTGGATCAAACATTTCTGATTACAAGATGTTACCACTCAGCTAAGCAGGCGGGTAACGATAAAAATATTGTTTACACTATTCATCTACGCCCAGTGTAGGCATCGACAGCAACTAACAGAAATAGAACACCATGGATACTGTCCTGCAAAACAATGCAGACCAAAATTACTGGATCAAACATTTCTGAATACAAGATGTTACCACTCAGCTAAGCAGGCGGGTAACGATAAAAATATTGTTTGCTCTATTCATCTACGCCCAGTGTAGGCATCGACAGCAACTAACAGAAATAGAACACCATGGTTACTGTCTGCAAAACAATGCAGACCACAATTACTGGATCAAACATTTCTGATTACTAGATGTTACCACTCAGCTAAGCAGGCGGGGTAACGATAAAAATATTATTTGCTCTATTCATCTACGCCCAGTGTAGGCATCGACAGCAACTAACAGAAATAGAACACCATGGTTACTGTCTGCAAAACAATGCAGACCACAATTACTGGATCAAACATTTCTGATTACTAGATGTTACCACTCAGCTAAGCAGGCTGGTAACGATAAAAATATTGTTTGCTCTATTCATCTACGCCCAATGTAGACATCGAAAGCAACTAACAGAAATAGAACACCATGGTTACTGTCTGAAAAAAAATGCAGACCACAATTACTGGATCAAACATTTCTGAATACAAGATGTTACCACTCGGCTAAGCAGGCGGGTAACGATAAAAATATTGTTTGCTCTATTCATCTACGACCAGTGTAGGCATCGACAGCAACTAACAGAAATAGAACACCATGGTTACTGTCTGAAAAGCAATGCAGACCACAATTACTGGATCAAACATTTCTGATTACTTGATGTTACCACTCAGCTAAGCAGGCGGGTAACGATAAAAATATTGTTTACACTATTCATCTACGCCCAGTGTAGGCATCGACAGCAACTAACAGAAATAAAACACCATGGATACTGTCTGCAAAACAATGCAGACCACAATTACTGGATCAAACATTTCTGATTACAAGATGTTACCACTCAGCTAAGCAGGCGGGTAACGATAAAAATATTGTTTACACTATTCATCTACGCCCAGTGTAGGCATCGACAGCAACTAACAGAAATAGAACACCATGGATACTGTCCTGCAAAACAATGCAGACCAAAATTACTGGATCAAACATTTCTGAATACAAGATGTTACCACTCAGCTAAGCAGGCGGGTAACGATAAAAATATTGTTTGCTGTATTCATCTACGCCCAGTGTAGGCATCGACAGCAACTAACAGAAATAGAACACCATGGTTACTGTCTGCAAAACAATGCAGACCACAATTACTGGGTCAAACATTTCTGATTACTAGATGTTACCACTCAGCTAAGCAGGCGGGTAACGATAAAAATATTGTTTGCTCTATTCATCTACGCCCAGTGTAGGCATCGACAGCAACTAACAGAAATAGAACACCATGGTTACTGTCTGCAAAACAATGCAGACTACAATTACTGGATCAAACAGTTCTGATTACAAGATGTTACCACTCAGCTAAGCAAGCAGGTAACGATAAAAATATTGTTTACACTATTCATCTACGCCCAGTGTAGGCATCGACAGCAACTAACAGAAATAGAACACCATGCTTACTGTCTGCAAAACAATGCAGACCACAATTCCTGGATCAAACATTTCTGATTACAAGATGTTACCACTCAGCTAAGCAAGCAGGTAACGATAAAAATATTGTTTACACTATTCATCTACGCCCAGTGTAGGCATCGAAAGCAACTAACAGAAATAGAACACCATGGATACTGTCTGAAAAACAATGCAGACCACAATTACTGGATCAAACATTTCTGAATACAAGATGTTACCACTCAGCTAAGCAGGCGGGTAACGATAAAAATATTGTTTGCTCTATTCATGTACGCCCAGTGTAGGCATCGACAGCAACTAACAGAAATAGAACACCATGGTTACTGTCTGCAAAACAATGCAGACCACAATTACTGGATCAAACATTTCTGATTACAAGATGTTACCACTCAGCTAAGCAGGCGGGGTAACGATAAAAATATTGTCTACACTATTCATCTACGCCCAGTGTAGGCATCGACAGCAACTAACAGAAATAGAACACCATGGTTACTGTCTGAAAAAAAATGCAGACCACAATTACTGGATCAAACATTTCTGATTACAAGATGTTACCACTCAGCTAAGCAGGCGGGTAACGAAAAAAATATTGTTTACACTATTCATCTACGCCCAGTGTAGGCATCGACAGCAACTAACAGAAATAGAACACCATGGTTACTGTCTGCAAAACAATGCAGACCACAATTACTGGATCAAACATTTCTGATTACAAGATGTTACCACTCAGCTAAGCAGGCGGGTAACGATAAAAATATTGTTTACACTATTCATCTACGCCCAGTGTAGGCATCGACAGCAACTAACAGAAATAGAACACCATGGATACTGTCCTGCAAAACAATGCAGACCAAAATTACTGGATCAAACATTTCTGAATACAAGATGTTACCACTCAGCTAAGCAGGCGGGTAACGATAAAAATATTGTTTGCTCTATTCATCTACGCCCAGTGTAGGCATCGACAGCAACTAACAGAAATAGAACACCATGGTTACTGTCTGCAAAACAATGCAGACCACAATTACTGGATCAAACATTTCTGATTACTAGATGTTACCACTCAGCTAAGCAGGCGGGGTAACGATAAAAATATTATTTGCTCTATTCATCTACGCCCAGTGTAGGCATCGACAGCAACTAACAGAAATAGAACACCATGGTTACTGTCTGCAAAACAATGCAGACCACAATTACTGGATCAAACATTTCTGATTACTAGATGTTACCACTCAGCTAAGCAGGCTGGTAACGATAAAAATATTGTTTGCTCTATTCATCTACGCCCAATGTAGACATCGAAAGCAACTAACAGAAATAGAACACCATGGTTACTGTCTGAAAAAAAATGCAGACCACAATTACTGGATCAAACATTTCTGAATACAAGATGTTACCACTCGGCTAAGCAGGCGGGTAACGATAAAAATATTGTTTGCTCTATTCATCTACGACCAGTGTAGGCATCGACAGCAACTAACAGAAATAGAACACCATGGTTACTGTCTGAAAAACAATGCAGACCACAATTACTGGATCAAACATTTCTGATTACTAGATGTTACCACTCAGCTAAGCAGGCGGGTAACGATAAAAATATTGTTTACACTATTCATCTACGCCCAGTGTAGGCATCGACAGCAACTAACAGAAATAAAACACCATGGATACTGTCTGCAAAACAATGCAGACCACAATTACTGGATCAAACATTTCTGATTACAAGATGTTACCACTCAGCTAAGCAGGCGGGTAACGATAAAAATATTGTTTACACTATTCATCTACGCCCAGTGTAGGCATCGACAGCAACTAACAGAAATAGAACACCATGGATACTGTCCTGCAAAACAATGCAGACCAAAATTACTGGATCAAACATTTCTGAATACAAGATGTTACCACTCAGCTAAGCAGGCGGGTAACGATAAAAATATTGTTTGCTGTATTCATCTACGCCCAGTGTAGGCATCGACAGCAACTAACAGAAATAGAACACCATGGTTACTGTCTGCAAAACAATGCAGACCACAATTACTGGGTCAAACATTTCTGATTACTAGATGTTACCACTCAGCTAAGCAGGCGGGTAACGATAAAAATATTGTTTGCTCTATTCATCTACGCCCAGTGTAGGCATCGACAGCAACTAACAGAAATAGAACACCATGGTTACTGTCTGCAAAACAATGCAGACTACAATTACTGGATCAAACAGTTCTGATTACAAGATGTTACCACTCAGCTAAGCAAGCAGGTAACGATAAAAATATTGTTTACACTATTCATCTACGCCCAGTGTAGGCATCGACAGCAACTAACAGAAATAGAACACCATGCTTACTGTCTGCAAAACAATGCAGACCACAATTCCTGGATCAAACATTTCTGATTACAAGATGTTACCACTCAGCTAAGCAAGCAGGTAACGATAAAAATATTGTTTACACTATTCATCTACGCCCAGTGTAGGCATCGAAAGCAACTAACAGAAATAGAACACCATGGATACTGTCTGAAAAACAATGCAGACCACAATTACTGGATCAAACATTTCTGAATACAAGATGTTACCACTCAGCTAAGCAGTCGGGTAACGATAAAAATATTGTTTGCTCTATTCATCTACGCCCAGTGTAGGCATCGACAGCAACTAACAGAAATAGAACACCATGGTTACTGTCTGCAAAACAATGCAGACCACAATTACTGGATCAAACATTTCTGATTACAAGATGTTACCACTCAGCTAAGCAGGCGGGTAACGATAAAAATATTGTCTACACTATTCATCTACGCCCAGTGTAGGCATCGACAGCAACTAACAGAAATAGAACACCATGGTTACTGTCTGCAAAACAATGCAGACCACAATTACTGGATCAAACATTTCTGAATACAAGATGTTACCACTCAGCTAAGCAGGCGGGTAACGATGAAAATATTGTTTGCTCTATTCATCTACGCCCAGTGTAGGCATCGACAGCAACTAACAGAAATAGAACACCATGGTTACTGTCTGCAAAACAATGCAGACCACAATTACTGGATCAAACATTTCTGAATACAAGATGTTACCACTCAGCTAAGCAGGCGGGTAACGATAAAAATATTGTTTGCTCTATTCATCTACGCCCAGTGTAGGCATCGACAGCAACTAACAGAAATAGAACACCATGGTTACTGTCTGCAAAACAATGCAGACCACAATTACTGGATCAAACATTTCTGATTACAAGATGTTACCACTCAACTAAGCAGGCGGGTAACGATAAAAATATTGTTTGCTCTATTCATCTACGCCCAGTGTAGGCATCGACAGCAACTAACAGAAATAGAACACCATGGTTAGTGTCTGCAAAACAATGCAGACCACAATTACTGGAGCAAACATTTCTGATTACTAGATGTTACCACTCAGCTAAGCAGGCGGGTAACGATAAAAATATTGTTTGCTCTATTCATCTACGCCCAGTGTAGGCATCGACAGCAACTAACAGAAATAGAACACTATGGTTACTGTCTGCAAAACAATGCAGACCACAATTACTGGATCAAACATTTCTGATTACTAGATGTTACCACTCAGCTAAGCAGGCGGGTAACGATAAAAATATTGTTTACACTATTCATCTACGCCCAGTGTAGGCATCGACAGCAACTAACAGAAATAGAACACCATGCTTACTGTCTGCAAAACAATGCAGACCACAATTACTGGAGCAAACATTTCTGATTACTAGATGTTACCACTCAGCTAAGCAGGCGGGTAACGATAAAAATATTGTTTGCTCTATTCATCTACGCCCAGTGTAGGCATCGACAGCAACTAACAGAAATAGAACACCATGGTTAGTGTCTGCAAAACAATGCAGACCACAATTACTGGAGCAAACATTTCTGATTACTAGATGTTACCACTCAGCTAAGCAGGCGGGTAACGATAAAAATATTGTTTGCTCTATTCATCTACGCCCAGTGTAGGCATCGACAGCAACTAACAGAAATAGAACACTATGGTTACTGTCTGCAAAACAATGCAGACCACAATTACTGGATCAAACATTTCTGATTACTAGATGTTACCACTCAGCTAAGCAGGCGGGTAACGATAAAAATATTGTTTACACTATTCATCTACGCCCAGTGTAGGCATCGACAGCAACTAACAGAAATAGAACACCATGCTTACTGTCTGCAAAACAATGCAGACCACAATTACTGGAGCAAACATTTCTGATTACTAGATGTTACCACTCAGCTAAGCAGGCGGGTAACGATAAAAATATTGTTTGCTCTATTCATCTACGCCCAGTGTAGGCATCGACAGCAACTAACAGAAATAGAACACCATGGTTAGTGTCTGCAAAACAATGCAGACCACAATTACTGGAGCAAACATTTCTGATTACTAGATGTTACCACTCAGCTAAGCAGGCGGGTAACGATAAAAATATTGTTTGCTCTATTCATCTACGCCCAGTGTAGGCATCGACAGCAACTAACAGAAATAGAACACCATGGTTAGTGTCTGCAAAACAATGCAGACCACAATTACTGGAGCAAACATTTCTGATTACTAGATGTTACCACTCAGCTAAGCAGGCGGGTAACGATAAAAATATTGTTTACACTATTCATCTACGCCCAGTGTAGGCATCGACAGCAACTAACAGAAATAGAACACCATGCTTACTGTCTGCAAAACAATGCAGACCACAATTACTGGAGCAAACATTTCTGATTACTAGATGTTACCACTCAGCTAAGCAGGCGGGTAACGATAAAAATATTGTTTGCTCTATTCATCTACGCCCAGTGTAGGCATCGACAGCAACTAACAGAAATAGAACACCATGGTTACTGTCTGCAAAACAATGCAGACCAAAATTACTGGATCAAACATTTCTGAATACAAGATGATACCACTCAGCTAAGCAGGCGGGTAACGATAAAAATATTGTTTACACTATTCATCTACGCCCAGTGTAGGCATCGACAGCAACTAACAGAAATAGAACACCATGCTTACTGTCTGCAAAACAATGCAGACCACAATTCCTGGATCAAACATTTCTGATTACAAGATGTTACCACTTAGCTAAGCAAGCAGGTAACGATAAAAATATTGTTTACACTATTCATCTACGCCCAGTGTAGGCATCGAAAGCAACTAACAGAAATAGAACACCATGGATACTGTCTGAAAAACAATGCAGACCACAATTACTGGATCAAACATTTCTGAATACAAGATGTTACCACTCAGCTAAGCAGGCGGGTAACGATAAAAATATTGTTTGCTCTATTCATCTACGCCCAGTGTAGGCATCGACAGCAACTAACAGAAATAGAACACCATGGTTACTGTCTGCAAAACAATGCAGACCACAATTACTGGATCAAACATTTCTGATTACAAGATGTTACCACTCAGCTAAGCAGGCGGGTAACGATAAAAATATTGTCTACACTATTCATCTACGCCCAGTGTAGGCATCGACAGCAACTAACAGAAATAGAACACCATGGATACTGTCCTGCAAAACAATGCAGACCAAAATTACTGGATCAAACATTTCTGAATACAAGATGTTACCACTCAGCTAAGCAGGCGGGTAACGATGAAAAAATTGTTTGCTGTATTCATCTACGCCCAGTGTAGGCATCGACAGCAACTAACAGAAATAGAACACCACGGTTACTGTCTGAAAAACAATGCAGACCACAATTACTGGATCAAACATTTCGGATTACTAGATGTTACCACTCAGCTAAGCAGGCGGGTAACGATAAAAATATTATTTGCTCTATTCATCTACGCCCAGTGTAGGCATCGACAGCAACTAACAGAAATAGAACACCATGGTTACTGTCTGCAAAACAATGCAGACCACAATTACTGGATCAAACATTTCTGATTACTAGATGTTACCACTCAGCTAAGCAGGCTGGTAACGATAAAAATATTGTTTGCTCTATTCATCTACGCCCAATGTAGACATCGAAAGCAACTAACAGAAATAGAACACCATGGTTACTGTCTGAAAAAAAATGCAGACCACAATTACTGGATCAAACATTTCTGAATACAAGATGTTACCACTCGGCTAAGCAGGCGGGTAACGATAAAAATATTGTTTGCTCTATTCATCTACGACCAGTGTAGGCATCGACAGCAACTAACAGAAATAGAACACCATGGTTACTGTCTGAAAAACAATGCAGACCACAATTACTGGATCAAACATTTCTGATTACTAGATGTTACCACTCAGCTAAGCAGGCGGGTAACGATAAAAATATTGTTTACACTATTCATCTACGCCCAGTGTAGGCATCGACAGCAACTAACAGAAATAAAACACCATGGATACTGTCTGCAAAACAATGCAGACCACAATTACTGGATCAAACATTTCTGATTACAAGATGTTACCACTCAGCTAAGCAGGCGGGTAACGATAAAAATATTGTTTACACTATTCATCTACGCCCAGTGTAGGCATCGACAGCAACTAACAGAAATAGAACACCATGGATACTGTCCTGCAAAACAATGCAGACCAAAATTACTGGATCAAACATTTCTGAATACAAGATGTTACCACTCAGCTAAGCAGGCGGGTAACGAAAAAAATATTGTTTGCTGTATTCTTTTACGCCCAGTGTAGGCATCGACAGCAACTAACAGAAATAGAACACCATGGTTACTGTCTGCAAAACAATGCAGACCACAATTACTGGGTCAAACATTTCTGATTACTAGATGTTACCACTCAGCTAAGCAGGCGGGTAACGATAAAAATATTGTTTGCTCTATTCATCTACGCCCAGTGTAGGCATCGACAGCAACTAACAGAAATAGAACACCATGGTTACTGTCTGCAAAACAATGCAGACTACAATTACTGGATCAAACAGTTCTGATTACAAGATGTTACCACTCAGCTAAGCAAGCAGGTAACGATAAAAATATTGTTTACACTATTCATCTACGCCCAGTGTAGGCATCGACAGCAACTAACAGAAATAGAACACCATGCTTACTGTCTGCAAAACAATGCAGACCACAATTCCTGGATCAAACATTTCTGATTACAAGATGTTACCACTCAGCTAAGCAAGCAGGTAACGATAAAAATATTGTTTACACTATTCATCTACGGCCAGTGTAGGCATCGAAAGCAACTAACAGAAATAGAACACCATGGATACTGTCTGAAAAACAATGCAGACCACAATTACTGGATCAAACATTTCTGAATACAAGATGTTACCACTCAGCTAAGCAGGCGGGTAACGATAAAAATATTGTTTGCTCTATTCATCTACGCCCAGTGTAGGCATCGACAGCAACTAACAGAAATAGAACACCATGGTTACTGTCTGCAAAACAATGCAGACCACAATTACTGGATCAAACATTTCTGATTACAAGATGTTACCACTCAGCTAAGCAGGCGGGTAACGATAAAAATATTGTCTACACTATTCATCTACGCCCAGTGTAGGCATCGACAGCAACTAACAGAAATAGAACACCATGGTTACTGTCTGCAAAACAATGCAGACCACAATTACTGGATCAAACATTTCTGAATACAAGATGTTACCACTCAGCTAAGCAGGCGGGTAACGATGAAAATATTGTTTGCTCTATTCATCTACGCCCAGTGTAGGCATCGACAGCAACTAACAGAAATAGAACACCATGGTTACTGTCTGCAAAACAATGCAGACCACAATTACTGGATCAAACATTTCTGAATACAAGATGTTACCACTCAGCTAAGCAGGCGGGTAACGATAAAAATATTGTTTGCTCTATTCATCTACGCCCAGTGTAGGCATCGACAGCAACTAACAGAAATAGAACACCATGGTTACTGTCTGCAAAACAATGCAGACCACAATTACTGGATCAAACATTTCTGATTACAAGATGTTACCACTCAACTAAGCAGGCGGGTAACGATAAAAATATTGTTTGCTCTATTCATCTACGCCCAGTGTAGGCATCGACAGCAACTAACAGAAATAGAACACTATGGTTACTGTCTGCAAAACAATGCAGACCACAATTACTGGATCAAACATTTCTGATTACTAGATGTTACCACTCAGCTAAGCAGGCGGGTAACGATAAAAATATATTTGCTCTATTCATCTACGCCCAGTGTAGGCATCGACAGCAACTAACAGAAATAGAACACCATGGTTACTGTCTGCAAAACAATGCAGACCAAAATTACTGGATCAAACATTTCTGAATACAAGATGATACCACTCAGCTAAGCAGGCGGGTAACGATAAAAATATTGTTTACACTATTCATCTACGCCCAGTGTAGGCATCGACAGCAACTAACAGAAATAGAACACCATGCTTCCTGTCTGCAAAACAATGCAGACCACAATTCCTGGATCAAACATTTCTGATTACAAGATGTTACCACTTAGCTAAGCAAGCAGGTAACGATAAAAATATTGTTTACACTATTCATCTACGCCCAGTGTAGGCATCGAAAGCAACTAACAGAAATAGAACACCATGGATACTGTCTGAAAAACAATGCAGACCACAATTACTGGATCAAACATTTCTGAATACAAGATGTTACCACTCAGCTAAGCAGGCGGGTAACGATAAAAATATTGTTTGCTCTATTCATCTACGCCCAGTGTAGGCATCGACAGCAACTAACAGAAATAGAACACCATGGTTACTGTCTGCAAAACAATGCAGACCACAATTACTGGATCAAACATTTCTGATTACAAGATGTTACCACTCAGCTAAGCAGGCGGGTAACGATAAAAATATTGTCTACACTATTCATCTACGCCCAGTGTAGGCATCGACAGCAACTAACAGAAATAGAACACCATGGATACTGTCCTGCAAAACAATGCAGACCAAAATTACTGGATCAAACATTTCTGAATACAAGATGTTACCACTCAGCTAAGCAGGCGGGTAACGATGAAAAAATTGTTTGCTGTATTCATCTACGCCCAGTGTAGGCATCGACAGCAACTAACAGAAATAGAACACCACGGTTACTGTCTGAAAAACAATGCAGACCACAACTACTGGATCAAACATTTCTGATTACTAGATGTTACCACTCAGCTAAGCAGGCGGGTAACGATAAAAATATTGTTTGCTCTATTCATCTACGCCCAGTGTAGTCATCGACAGCAACTAACAGAAATAGAACACCATGGTTACTGTCTGCAAAACAATGCAGACCACAATTACTGGATCAAACATTTCTGAATACAAGATGTTACCACTCAGCTAAGCAGGCGGGTAACGATGAAAATATTGTTTGCTCCATTCATCTACGCCCAGTGTAGGCATCGACAGCGACTAACAGAAATAGAACACCATGGTTACTGTCTGCAAAACAATGCAGACCACAATTACTGGATCAAACATTTCTGAATACAAGATGTTACCACTCAGCTAAGCAGGCGGGTAACGATAAAAATATTGTTTGCTCTATTCATCTACGCCCAGTGTAGGCATCGACAGCAACTAACAGAAATAGAACACCATGGTTACTGTCTGCAAAACAATGCAGACCACAATTACTGGATCAAACATTTCTGATTACAAGATGTTACCACTCAACTAAGCAGGCGGGTAACGATAAAAATATTGTTTACACTATTCATCTACGCCCAGTGTAGGCATCGACAGCAACTAACAGAAATAGAACACCATGGTTACTGTCCTGCAAAACAATGCAGACCAAAATTACTGGATCAAACATTTCTGAATACAAGATGTTACCACTCAGCTAAGCAGGCGGGTAACGATAAAAATATTGTTTGCTTTATTCATCTACGCCCAGTGTAGGCATCGACAGCAACTAACAGAAATAGAACACTATGGTTACTGTCTGCAAAACAATGCAGACCACAATTACTGGATCAAACATTTCTGATTACTAGATGTTACCACTCAGCTAAGCAGGCGGGTAACGATAAAAATATTGTTTGCTCTATTCATCTACGCCCAGTGTAGGCATCGACAGCAACTAACAGAAATAGAACACCATGGTTACTGTCTGCAAAACAATGCAGACCAAAATTACTGGATCAAACATTTCTGAATACAAGATGTTACCACTCAGCTAAGCAGGCGGGTAACGATAAAAATATTGTTTGCTCTATTCATCTACGCCCAGTGTAGGCATCGACAGCAACTAACAGACATAGAACACCATGGTTACTGTCTGAAAAACAATGCAGACCACAATTACTGGATCAAACATTTCTGAATACAAGATGTTACCACTCAGCTAAGCAGGCGGGTAACGATAAAAATATTGTTTGCTCTATTCATCTACGCCCAGTGTAGGCATCGACAGCAACTAACAGAAATAGAACACTATGGTTACTGTCTGCAAAACAATGCAGACCACAATTACTGGATCAAACATTTCTGATTACTAGATGTTACCACTCAGCTAAGCAGGCGGGTAACGATAAAAATATTGTTTGCTCTATTCATCTACGCCCAGTGTAGGCATCGACAGCAACTAACAGAAATAGAACACCATGGTTACTGTCTGCAAAACAATGCAGACCACAATTACTGGATCAAACATTTCTGAATACAAGATGTTACCACTCAGCTAAGCAGGCGGGTAACGATGAAAATATTGTTTGCTCTATTCATCTACGCCCAGTGTAGGCATCGACAGCGACTAACAGAAATAGAACACCATGGTTACTGTCTGCAAAACAATGCAGACCACAATTACTGGATCAAACATTTCTGAATACAAGATGTTACCACTCAGCTAAGTAGGCGGGTAACGATAAAAATATTGTTTACACCATTCATCTAACCCAGTGTAGGCATCGACAGCAACTAACAGAAATAGAACACCATGGTTACTGTCTGCAAAACAATGCAGACCACAATTACTGGATCAAACATTTCTGAATACAAGATGTTACCACTCAGCTAAGCAGGCGGGTAACGATAAAAATATTGTTTGCTCTATTCATCTACGCCCAGTGTAGTCATCGACAGCAACTAACAGAAATAGAACACCATGGTTACTTTCTGAAAAACAATGCAGACCACAATTACTGGATCAAACATTTCTGAATACAAGATGTTACCACTCAGCTAAGCAGGCGGGTAACGATAAAAATATTGTTTGCTCTATTCATCTACGCCCAGTGTAGGCATCGACAGCAACTAACAGAAATAGAACACCATGGTTACTGTCTGCAAAACAATGCAGACCACAATTACTGGATCAAACATTTCTGATTACAAGATGTTACCACTCAACTAAGCAGGCGGGGTAACGATAAAAATATTGTTTACACTATTCATCTACGCCCAGTGTAGGCATCGACAGCAACTAACAGACATAGAACACCATGGTTACTGTCTGAAAAACAATGCAGACCACAATTACTGGATCAAACATTTCTGAATACAAGATGTTACCACTCAGCTAAGCAGGCGGGTAACGATAAAAATATTGTTTGCTCTATTCATCTACGCCCAGTGTAGGCATCGACAGCAACTAACAGAAATAGAACACTATGGTTACTGTCTGCAAAACAATGCAGACCACAATTACTGGATCAAACATTTCTGATTACTAGATGTTACCACTCAGCTAAGCAGGCGGGTAACGATAAAAATATTGTTTGCTCTATTCATCTACGCCCAGTGTAGGCATCGACAGCAACTAACAGAAATAGAACACCTTGGTTACTGTCTGCAAAACAATGCAGACCACAATTACTGGATCAAACATTTCTGAATACAAGATGTTACCACTCAGCTAACCAGGCTGGTAACGATAAAAATATTGTTTGCTCTATTCATCTACGCCCAGTGTAGTCATCGACAGCAACTAACAGAAATAGAACACCATGGTTACTTTCTGAAAAACAATGCAGACCACAATTACTGGATCAAACATTTCTGAATACAAGATGTTACCACTCAGCTAAGCAGGCGGGTAACGATAAAAATATTGTTTGCTCTATTCATCTACGCCCAGTGTAGTCATCGACAGCAACTAACAGAAATAGAACACCATGGTTACTTTCTGAAAAACAATGCAGACCACAATTACTGGATCAAACATTTCTGAATACAAGATGTTACCACTCAGCTAAGCAGGCGGGTAACGATAAAAATATTGTTTGCTCTATTCATCTACGCCCAGTGTAGGCATCGACAGCAACTAACAGAAATAGAACACCATGGTTACTGTCTGCAAAACAATGCAGACCACAATTACTGGATCAAACATTTCTGATTACAAGATGTTACCACTCAACTAAGCAGGCGGGTAACGATAAAAATATTGTTTACACTATTCATCTACGCCCAGTGTAGGCATCGACAGCAACTAACAGACATAGAACACCATGGTTACTGTCTGAAAAACAATGCAGACCACAATTACTGGATCAAACATTTCTGAATACAAGATGTTACCACTCAGCTAAGCAGGCGGGTAACGATAAAAATATTGTTTGCTCTATTCATCTACGCCCAGTGTAGTCATCGACAGCAACTAACAGAAATAGAACACCATGGTTACTTTCTGAAAAACAATGCAGACCACAATTACTGGATCAAACATTTCTGAATACAAGATGTTACCACTCAGCTAAGCAGGCGGGTAACGATAAAAATATTGTTTGCTCTATTCATCTACGCCCAGTGTAGTCATCGACAGCAACTAACAGAAATAGAACACCATGGTTACTTTCTGAAAAACAATGCAGACCACAATTACTGGATCAAACATTTCTGAATACAAGATGTTACCACTCAGCTAAGCAGGCGGGGTAACGATAAAAATATTGTTTGCTCTATTCATCTACGCCCAGTGTAGGCATCGACAGCAACTAACAGAAATAGAACACCATGGTTACTGTCTGCAAAACAATGCAGACCACAATTACTGGATCAAACATTTCTGATTACAAGATGTTACCACTCAACTAAGCAGGCGGGTAACGATAAAAATATTGTTTACACTATTCATCTACGCCCAGTGTAGGCATCGACAGCAACTAACAGACATAGAACACCATGGTTACTGTCTGAAAAACAATGCAGACCACAATTACTGGATCAAACATTTCTGAATACAAGATGTTACCACTCAGCTAAGCAGGCGGGTAACGATAAAAATATTGTTTGCTCTATTCATCTACGCCCAGTGTAGGCATCGACAGCAACTAACAGAAATAGAACACCATGGTTACTGTCTGCAAAACAATGCAGACCACAATTACTGGATCAAACATTTCTGAATACAAGATGTTACCACTCAGCTAAGCAGGCGGGTAACGATAAAAATATTGTTTGCTCTATTCATCTACGCCCAGTGTAGGCATCGACAGCAACTAACAGAAATAGAACACTATGGTTACTGTCTGCAAAACAATGCAGACCACAATTACTGGATCAAACATTTCTGATTACTAGATGTTACCACTCAGCTAAGCAGGCGGGTAACGATAAAAATATTGTTTGCTCTATTCATCTACGCCCAGTGTAGGCATCGACAGCAACTAACAGAAATAGAACACTATGGTTACTGTCTGCAAAACAATGCAGACCACAATTACTGGATCAAACATTTCTGATTACTAGATGTTACCACTCAGCTAAGCAGGCGGGTAACGATAAAAATATTGTTTGCTCTATTCATCTACGCCCAGTGTAGGCATCGACAGCAACTAACAGAAATAGAACACTATGGTTACTGTCTGCAAAACAATGCAGACCACAATTACTGGATCAAACATTTCTGATTACTAGATGTTACCACTCAGCTAAGCAGGCGGGTAACGATAAAAATATTGTTTGCTCTATTCATCTACGCCCAGTGTAGGCATCGACAGCAACTAACAGAAATAGAACACCATGGTTACTGTCTGCAAAACAATGCAGACCACAATTACTGGATCAAACATTTCTGATTACAAGATGTTACCACTCAGCTAAGCAAGCAGGTAACGATAAAAATATTGTTTACACTATTCATCTACGCCCAGTGTAGGCATCGACAGCAACTAACAGAAATAGAACACCATGGTTACTGTCTGAAAAACAATGCAGGCCACAATTACTGGATCAAACATTTCTGAATACAAGATGTTACCACTCAGCTAAGCAGGAGGGTAACGGTAAAAATATTGTTTGCTCTATTCATCTACGCCCAGTGTAGGCATCGACAGCAACTAACAGAAATAGAACACCATGGTTACTGTCTGCAAAACAATGCAGACCACAATTACTGGATCAAACATTTCTGAATACAAGATTTTGTGAAGCTCGTGGTATAATTCGATATGGCACATGACGCTCACTCAAAATTATATTCATAATCCAAATCATTGACGTAGGATATGGCAATGAACACGACCCTTCTTTCATAATCAACCTATGACAGACTGTTAGATTACATAAAGATAAACGTCACACCAAAGAAAATAACTGCAGGAAATTATACAAGTAAATGATGTGGTGCTCGATGTCTACATACTAGCATGTCAATATCATACAAGCTCAGTCACCATTATGGTGTGCGCTAAGACATCAGCACAACATTATTTGTTTTTTATATAAATGGTATTTTATGTCTGACATGCTGATATTCCTTGCTATCCTTTATTGTAATATGCTGCAACATCACTATGTGGCTTGCAATTTTTTAAGATCATGAACTGCTGTTTATATGTTACAAGGTACATATAGGGTGTTTCAAAAATGACCGGTATATTTGAAACGGCAATAAAAACTAAACGAGCAGCGATAGAAATACACCGTTTGTTGCAATATGCTTGGGACAACAGTACATTTTTGTTTGACTCCTCCTGAAAAGTGCTGACCCGAAATTTCGATAGTAAATCTCTCCGTGATGCCCAACGCCCCTCTTGAAGCGTGTGCCAGTGGAGTTCCTTTAGCTGCTCCGTAACGCTCTCTCGCCAGCTAAACGATCCCGTGACGAAACGCGCCGCTCTTCGTTGGACCTTGTCTATCTCCTCAATCAGTCCTATGAAAATATAAAGTTAATTACAAAAAAATTTAATCACTTAAAATTTATATGGTAAAACTCGCTTTAGGGGGAGATGGGATCCCACCACATGTCACCAGTGGGAAAGGGGAGTCCATAACAAAAGAAAATAGCATGTAATTAATGGGCTTCCGCCAAGTTAGCTCCACTATCATCCAGGAACGCGCTGCTGTGCGTGGTTAACCGCTCCATTGGCCAGCCGCATCTGCAGTTGTGCCGGTCATCTTGGAGTAAGACATCAGCACATAGCTTGTGACAAAGAAATTACTAACCACATTAACTTGAGAACAGTGCATAAAGACATCAAGAGTAAAAGCCATTAAATACGTGTTAAATGTTCCCCAAACTATTGATATAACAGGAGGTTACAAATTTACTCATCACATCAGTGACTCCATGTCGAACCCAATGTGAATAATTATGTGTAACGTTTAACCTTACGTACGCCTGCCCATGTCACGACTCACAAGGGAACCTATCTCATCGCACCCCCCTCACATTTAGTTATAAGTTGGCACAGTGGACAGACCTTGAAAAACTGAACACAGATCAATCGAGGAAACAGGAAGAACTTGTGTGGAACTATCAGAAAAATAAGCAAAATATACAAACTGAGTAGTTCATGTACAAGATGGGCTTCAAGTCTTCCCTCGAGTGAAAAGTTTACTTTTTCGACTTTTCGCAAAATTATGATCTGTCCGTTCGTTCATTGACGTCTCTGTTCACTGTAATAAGTTTAGTGTCAGTGTTTTGGGACCGCACCGCAAAACTGTGGGATTAGTAGACGAAAGGATGTGCCTCTCTAATGGGAACAGAAATCATTTGATCGCAAGGTCATAGGTCAACCGATTCCTCCACAGGAAAACACGTCTGATATATTCTACACGACACTGGTGACGGCATGTGCGTCACATGACAGGAATATGTTGTCGACCCACCTATCTTGTACACTTGGCGAATGGGTAAAAAGATTCTTCTACCTTGCCCGATTTAGGTTTTCTTGTGGATATGATAATCACTTCCAAAAAAAGTGATCGCATCGGACGGACGGATGGACAGATAATAATTGTCTGAAAATAAAAAACTAAACTTTTTACTCGAAGGGCGACTTGAAGCAAGAACCTCTCGTTTTGCGGCTGCTCACGCTAACCACGGGACCACGGCGCTCCCGAGTTCACTATGTGCTTGATGTTGCATATCTTGAACATGGACTACTCAGTTTGTATATTTTGCTTATTTGTTCCATAGTTCCACACAACTTCTTCCTGTTTTCTCGATTGATCTGTGTTCAGTTTTTCAAGGCCTATCCACTGTGTCAATTTATAACTAAATCTGAGTGGGATGCGATGGGGAGGTTACCTTGTCAGAGGGTGTAAAAGGAGAAACTTTGGTCATAGTTCTTAGACGTATAACTGAGAGATTGCAGCTTTAGTTGGTTGTAAGTCGTTAGAACCAGCCCTTCTAGGTACTGACACTTAATAATTCTGCTAGAAAGTCATGGATATACCTTTATGCCCACATACTAATATGTTTGCAGAAACTGAACTTATTTAGACCTACCGATACAGAAATCTTATGCTAGCCGGCTTTCTTAAGGTACGAAAGGAAACCCAATTAGACTCCTGCAGGTGGCATCCTCACCAACTCCCAAGTCTGCTCATAGCTCTTGACAAACAATTTACTAAAGGCACTAACTTGATAATAATACATAAAAATCATGATTAAAAGTTTTACAATCTCATCACATCATTTCCTGCAACAGATCTCGTACCACGTCACACACGTCTAACAACAATCAGCGTTACACCAAATACATGGATCACATTCGACTGTGCTAATTGTTAATAACCCGTCAGTGGGGAAAAAGTTACAACTACTTTATTTGGGAACAAGCTCGGAAAGTTAACATGGTTTGACGCACCTTCTTTACACACCTTACCGTCCACCTACTTCTTTTTATTCTTATTCAATTATTGCATCATCAGTCGAATGAAATTTTGGAAGATTAGTTATGCCTTCTATTGACTCTACCTTTCCGTTCCTTGAAAATAGTAACAGACTTACATCCATCCTCTTTCCTCAGCAAGGTGGCCATCACATAACTATTTCAGAACAAAAGAACGGAGCGTACTACGTTAGTCAATAGCTATATACCTCTCACTTGCGCTTCGTGTATGATTGCTGGATTCCACTCGTGTCGATATGGTCTGTTCTGACACCTTGCACATCAACATCCTGCCGGGAGTCACCCATTACTCAAAATTAAAAATTAAAGAGACAGCGTGGTCCATTACACAGTGTGCTGTCGACGTTGGCCGATAAATCCTTACAGTAGTCCCAAGGGCTCACTTAGCGGAGACAAAACATCATCAAGCTCCTCTCCAACTCAACACATAAATTCTGCTACGCTGTGGACATCACAAGACAAAACCAAAGCAACCACAGTTCCGACGAGCCAACGAAGTCTATAATCTGGCCTTCAGCGAATAACAAACGCTCAGGTCTTACTCACTTTACCTAACGTATGCACAGGCTCGCCGCCACCTCCAATGAATCCTTAATAATGCAATGAGAATTACATATAAAACAGTCCGCACCTTGTACGCTTGTAAAGTATCTCACCTCAACTATTTAATTAACACTGCATGAAAAAGACGACACCATCTTAAATCACTGGAGAATAAATCTCCGGGAAGACACTCCTACACTTTTGGCAGACAACTGAAGCTGAAAACGACCATACACGATACTCATAATTCATCATTCTCGATGAGCCACAGAATATACACAATTTCTACCACATGGAACAATCCAGACTTTACCAATAACTACGAGCTTACTGTTAGGACGTTTCACATACAGCAATAAATTTGTCCAAAGTGACGTAATTAAGCTACAAAATCACACTTCCCATGCTAGTTGTCTCATTTGCTTCACTTTTATTCAATGAACGGTTTATTATTGCTGATATAATGTATACCACATGACGCCCATAACTTCAGCGATTCCACATCTGGCTCCTTATCGTGCACGACTCTCTGTATGCAGGGAGCTTCAAAATATAGATAAAAAAACTTGTGGCACAATATGTTTTGTTTGTTAGACAGTTTGTGAAACTTAATAAGTACCTTCTCAGCAATTTCATAGCTTGGAATTTTTGCTTTCTTATCCACTCGTTGCTTTCCTTTATAGCCTGGCTCTGGACGGATATGAGAATTACTTCCTTGTGTCCAGAATGCTGATTGGATGGGAATTTTATCAAACCCGAGCTCTATCCTCTTACTCATTATTTTCTGGAAGTGGAGTAGGAAGGCATCCCACGATAAATGACGTTTGTCACAGGACAGAAGGCAAAAGGTATCCAGGTCATGCATAATTTTTTTGCAGGATTTGAACTAGGAGGGTAGGGGTGGGTGGAAAGAAACTAGGAATCGAAATGAAACATTTCCATACTTTTTTATCATTGTCTTCTGCTTCAACAGGCAAAAGTGCGCGCCGTTATATGAGATCAGTTTGTCAACTCACCCCACCTGTTGCAGAAATCCGTTCTGGAACAGATTCGATGCCTTCTTCGCCATAGCCCTATGCTACGGAAATAAGGTTAATAATTTCGAAGTCAGCTGCGTGTGGAGTAGAACGTAACGGCAACCGATACTCGACCTCGGTAACGGGCTAGGAGATCGATGCCCTCCTAGCTGACACATTCTCTTTGGCGGAATTGGAAACCGAGGCCTGATGCGAAATCTCGGTTTCTTTCGTCTTCTGGCATAGTTTGCATATCTAAAATACTTTCTGGGTAGTGCAGTCCATTTGATTAAAGTAACATGTGGATTGAAAGTTTGAAAATACTTACGAGGTGCGGAATGGACATGAACCAAATGAACACACTAAATTAATCAACGAAATATTTCGGTATGTGTAATAACGAGATTGAGTCTTCTACCATTTCTGACGAAACAGAACTTCGTCATGCAAGAGATGAAACAGTCTAACTACTTGCTGTTAACAGTTCCGTACTTTTACTTCACAAAGGGCCGGTTGCTTTTCCTGTTGTCTTGCTATGTCATCCAGCGACGCTGAAATATACACTCCTGGAAATGGACAAAAGAACACATTGACACCGGTGTGTTAGACCCACCATACTTGCTCCGGACACTGTGAGAGGGCTGTACAAGCAATGATCACACGCACGGCACAGCGGACACACCAGGAACCGCGGTGTTGGCCGTCGAATGGCGCTAGCTGCGCACCATTTGTGCACCGCCGCCGTCAGTGTCAGCCAGTTTGCCGTGGCATACGGAGCTCCATCGCAGTCTTTAACACTGGTAGCATGCCGCGACAGCGTGGACGTGAACCGTGTGTGCAGTTGACGGACTTTGAGCGAGGGCGTATAGTGGGCATGCAGGAGGCCGGGTGGACGTACCGCCGAATTGCTCAACACGTGGGGCGTGAGGTCTCCACAGTACATCGATGTTGTCGCCAGTGGTCGGCGGAAGGTGCACGTGCCCGTCGACCTGGGACCGGACCGCAGCGACACGGATGCACGCCAAGACCGTAGGATCCTACGCAGTGCCGTAGGGGACCGCACCGCCACTTCCCAGCAAATTAGGGACACTGTTGCTCCTGGGGTATCGGCGAGGACCATTCGCAACCGTCTCCATGAAGCTGGGCTACGGTCCCACACACCGTTAGGCCGTCTTCCGCTCACGCCCCAACATCGTGCAGCCCGCCTCCAGTGGTGTCGCGACAGGCGTAAATGGAGGGACGAATGGAGACGTGTCCTCTTCAGCGACGAGAGTCGCTTCTGCCTTGGTGCCAATGATGGTCGTATGCGTGTTTGGCGCCGTGCAGCTGAGCGCCACAATCAGGACTGCATACGACCGAGGCACACGAGGCCAACACCCGGCATCATGGTGTGGGGAGCGATCTCCTACACTGGCCGTACACCTCTGGAGATCGTCGAGGGGACACTGAATAGCGCACGGTACATCCAAACCGTCATCGAACCCATCGTTCTACCATTCCTAGACCGGCAAGGGAACTTGCTGTTCCAACAGGACAATGCACGTCCGCATGTATCCCGTGCCACCCAACGTGCTCTAGAAGGTGTAAGTCAACTACCCTGGCCAGCAAGATCTCCGGATCTGTCCCCCATTGAGCATGTTTGGGACTGGATGAAGCGTCGTCTCACGTGGTCTGCACGTCCAGCACGAACGCTGGTCCAACTGAGGCGCCAGGAGGAAATGGCATGGCAAGCCGTTCCACAGGACTACATCCAGCATCTCTACGATCGTCTCCATGGGAGAATAGCAGCCTGCATTGCTGCGAAAGGTGGATATACACTGTACTAGTGCCGACATTGTGCATGCTCTGTTGCCTGTGTCTATGTGCCTGTGGTTCTGTCAGTGTCATCATGTGATGTATCTGACTCCAGGAATGTGTCAATAAAGTTTCCCCTTCCTGGGACAATGAATTCACGGTGTTCTTATTTCAATTTCCAGGAGTGTAGTTTTGGAACGCTAGCCGCTTCTTGTAGAGCAGGCTTTAGTGCTTTTCCTCTAATTCTTCTTCTATCGTTCATACAATCCAAGAGGAGAGCGAGACAACACATCTGCTAAGATGTTAACTGAGCCCCATGCATGCAAGGCTGTCAATATGAATTTTTGGTGTTTGCAACACTTTTCGCATAGTATCAATCCGATCAGTCGCAGAGCAACAAAACTCTGAAGAAATTCTATCAATAAGATCGGTTCGTATTTTTTCACTATGTGTTAAAGATTTACAAACATAATTGTCGTAATAAATTTCCATTTGCTTTTCAAGCTCCTGACATTTACTCACTAATGTAATAGAAAAATTAATCTTTTCAAAAATCAGCGACGTTTGTTGATAATCCAACATTTTCACCATGACTGAAACTACATAATAACAAAATACTAATAAACAGCAAAGCAGTTCAAAGTGTAATGATTGTCAATATAGTCTGTTACAAACCATAACTCATAAATAACCATCAAGGTTACCAAAACATGGAAGCAACATTGAAACTCAAGAAACATATAACTTACGAAATGTTATATTACAGAGGTGACTTAATTATTTGAAATTTATATTTCAATAGAATGCGAGGTGACGGAGAATTCAGAAATTCACTTTCCGTCAAACTTGCTGGATGGAAGATTATTCGAAACAAGTAAAAATCTATTATGTCGTAAAAAGTATACTCAAAACTCAAACGATTCATTTCAATGTCAAAAACAAAACTATATAATTTTATATTTTCCAAATAATTAAAACAGGACCAGAAAAGTTTCATTGATAAGAAACATATAATAAAAATATAATGCTCAGGAGTTGTTTAAATGAGTTGGGTTTAAGTGTGGCTATGTTTCTTGGAAATTATTTCTCTTCAAAGAATCAAGGATTGGTTGGTTCTCTGTTTTGGGGAGGGAGACCAGACATCAAGGTCATCGGTCTCATCGGATTAGGGAAGGACGGGGAAGGAAGACGGCCGTGTCCTTTGAAAGGAACCATCCCGGTATTTGCCTGCAGCGATTTAGGGAAATCACGGAAAACCTAAATCAGGATGGCCGGACGCGGGATTGAACCGTCGTCCTCCCGAATGCGAGTCCAGTGTCTAACCACTGCGCCACCTCGCTCGGTGGAATCAAGGAAAATTTGATTTAAATGAGAGCCAAGTAATATGAGGGGCATATAATAAGCAATAAAACACATTTTGTTTTCTCGACCAACTTCGGCTGAAAAAATGCAAAATTTGGTGTGGAACATCGAGCGATATTCCTGCTTCTGCCTGCATAGTTTCATTAAGTTCTGGTTGGTGGTAGCACTGTATGCAGTCTTCAAAATGGCGTCTGGAACAGAGGTTTGTCCCAAGCAGAGACCTGTCATTGAATTTCTTTTGACGGAAAACCAGAGCAACACACATATTCAGAAGCGCTTGCAGAATGTCCACGAATACCTGGCAGTGATCAGAAGCATGGTGAGTCACTGTGCGAGGCATCTGTTATGATAGCAAGGAGGACACTGAAACCTGTCTGATCTTCCGTGTGCCGGCTGGCCGCACAGAACGGTGACTCTTACAGTGTTGGAATATGTAGTCATTTTCATTTATAGCGAATGACAGATCACAGTCAGACACCTCAATGCTCAACTGGACGTCTCTGTTGGAAGTGCTGACAGATTTGTCCAACAGTTTCATTTCCTCCTCCTTCCTGCTCAACTCTGAAATCAAACTTTTTGACTAGTCTGTCAGCAGTACCACCAGAGACGTCCCGTTGAGATGCGAGGTGTTTGACTGTCCTACCCTCAGGAATTGAAGGAACGACTTCAACGTGTCCGTCGCCATAAAGATGGAAACTAACTTTGAAACGTCCCCTTAGAAAAAATATTGAACTGACTGTGCTTAAACTGACACACAATATTTTTAGCGCAACGCAATCTGACTTCCAATAATCCCTACAAAAGAATGACCCTGACTGGCAATAACCTATACCTTTCACGAATCACTTACCTCACAAAAATCTTTATTACTCGAACTACTGCAATACAGCCAGTGCCAATACTGCCAGCTAAATAAAAGATTCTAACTACTGAAGTCACTAACTACTGATAGGCATCCTTAGCATATGAAAGATTTTGATAAAGAACAAACAATGTATTTACCTTAATAGTGTTCAAAAGTCATTATATATATATATATATATATATATATATATATATATATATATATATATATATATATATATATATATATATTCATGACATCCAGTCTTACAAATTTACTGCCTCTGATGGACACACGTCCAGAACATCCGCTCTCAAAACTCCGCCATGTCTCTCTCCACGTCCACCACTGCTGGCGGCTCACCTCCAACTGCGCAATGCTACGCGCTGTTCACATCCAACTGCCCAACACTATAGTAGCGACTATTCCAACAATGCCACCCAGCCACAGACTTCACACAGCACAGCCAGTCATTTTCATACAGAGCGCTACGTGGCGTTGCCATCATAAAAACCTAAACAGCCTACTTACAACTTCTCCTTCTCCTTGACACCGCAAGGCCTCAAACAAGTCTGCGCACATGAGAGGAACTCACAAAACTTCAGTGGACTGTTCTTTTTCATCCACCCTGCAGCCCAGATCTCACAACTTGTGACTCCAATTTGCTTAGCCCAACGAAGAATACACTCCGTGAGAAGCACTACGTGGATGGTGGCGAGGTTATTTATGCAGCAAGACGTTGGCTGCAGTGTCCACAGATAGAGTGGTACCGTGCTGGCATACAGGCCCTCCCCGTAAGTTGAAGCAAGGCCCTCGCACTGAACGGAGATTTTGTTGCAAAACACGGTTTGGTAGCACAAAGGGTGCAGAATAATTTGTCATACTGGAATCCTAAATAATACCAACTTGCTTTCATTAATAAAAAAAGAAAAGAAAAAGAAAAAAAAGATTCCATTACTTCTTGAACACAGCTCGAGTTAACTTAGCGAAACTCTGAAATAAATACTGTGTCTTTCGTTGGAAAGCGTGTTGTTAATGATAATGAAATATGGAACTATCATTCAGTATAATGAAACGTGCACTGAAGGGGTTCAAATGGTTCAAATGGCTCTGAGCATTATGGGACTTCAATTCGGAGGTCATCCGTCCCCTATAACGTAGAACTACTAAAACCTAACTAACCTAAAGACATCACACACATCCATGCCCGAGGCAGGATTCGAACCTGCGACCGTAGCTGTCGCGCGGTTCCAGACTGTAGCGCCTAGAACCGCTCGGCCACACAGGCCGGCCACTGAAGGGGGCGGGGGGTGATTCTCGGTGGAAGATACTGAGTTTATGCACTTACAGCAAGGACAATCTATATAAATTAATTGCCGCATGGATGACAGATCATCAAGTGAGAATGATTCGATCGATTTGGATGACGTTTTATTGTGTTCGTAATTGTCAGGCCAAAGTTTCTATGAGAGAGAGTTCCTGAAAAATCCAGCGGGAAAGTCGGAAATTTGGATTGTATTTTTGTATTAAAATCTCAATGAAAGAAAGGTAACGGTCGGTTTGACTGTTTTGCTTTCAGATGTTCTCATAATGAAAGCGTTGTGGCGTTCAGTTTCACAGTTCTACTGTCGTATGTTTTCATAACAACAAAGAGCGAGAAAGAACACAATTAAAAGCGATATTTCTGTGTGTTACCGTTGGTCATCATATCTTTGGTGTGCTGCAAAGATCGAATTAATGTCAGTTCGCAGTAATTTTGCACACATTCAATTGATTTCACTTTTCTTTATAAAAAGTGCCAACAGTGAGGCGTTGAAATATCGATCGGCGTGCACACAAAGCAAGCCAATCGCATGGTCGTCTAGTCAATGAGACTGACGAAGAACCTAGTCAGGATTTGAAGGCAAATCGATTTTAAACTTAAAAGCGCGATCAGTTATGTCTCCGGAACAATGAATTTCGATTCACTTCATTTTAGTAAATTAGTGATTTTATTCAAATGTTTCGTTTGAATTCACACAAATTCAAGTAAAGACTCGGTTGGGTGAGTGCCTTCTCGAACAACTGACTGAGTGGCCGACTAACAAAGAACAGTCTAAACCACTGACGATATGCACATGTTATACACTAAAGACTTTCAATTAAACCAGCTGCGAGAAGGGAAATGCTAAATGCTAACCTGTGCCATGAAAATGTGCAGGTTTGTATTTGGTTTCGCAGTCGTTTTTAACAGAAAACAAAATAGTTGTGTTTATTGCTAATTACCTGTTCGTGGATTTAAAAAATGTGAAATATTGTCATGGAAACTACTGTCCTCAAAGATCCAACAGCTGGGAAGTACTCTGTCATACCGTGTGTACTAATGATTCCAATCGATTTACCCGCTCATTTGGATTTCTGTTCCAAGCCAAGGTTCCTTTTGCAATAATAACAAATAACGTGAGAGAGAAGCGAGAGGAGGAAATGGAAAGAGAAGGTGAAGAAAATGAAAGAAGAGGAAAGAGGATATGAACTGAAAGATGAGGGAAGAGGAGATGGATAGAGAGAGTGTAGGACACAGGGAGTGGGGGAAGGTGACAGACGAGATAGGTGGGAGGAGGGGGGAAAGGGACAATGGGAGGGGGGAGTAGGGGAGGGATGGAGATAACGGAGGAGAATTAGGTTAGAATGTATATCCAATTCCCATACACCCTCATAATCAGTAATTGCGAAGTATTGCTGGGTTCGCTAGTTTACAATAATAGGTAAGCGACATGCATATGCTTACAGATGGGAGTATGCAAAAAGTATGAAGGAATTGGGACTCAGAAACACTGTGGACTTGAAGAAAGTTGTAGACAGTGGTAATTAGTGTAATGAATCGGCCACTCCTTGTCCAATACAGAGTCTGGTTGTAAATAAGATATTAGTAAGAGTCTTCATAGCGCAATACTTATTCATCGATTTGGACGTACTTGATTTGTGACATAACAACCACGGGAGAGAAGTTGACAATAGTTCATAAAAATAGTTCATAAAAATACCGTAATTTTAAATAAGAGCAGAGATGATAGTAGGAAATAAAGGCTGTAATGCCTGAAAGTAATAGCTGACAGGAAAATATTTTTGCATGAAATGTAGTGAAAGCTGAAGTTTTCTAAAATTTATGTTAAAGGAAGCTGCGTAAATTTGTATTTTAAGTTGGTTAATATGTTGTATATAGTGGGAGAATTCAGTGAGCATGTGTCATGTAGAGGCAACCAAAGCGTTTTTCCATTATTTGAAATAGATCTGAGAAAGTGTACACAGGTCAGCAGGCTGACTCAGGGAAAAAGGAAAAAAGATCCTTAGATCGAGTCATTCACTGAAAAAATGAGGTGTAATGTGTTCGGTAAGCTGTCGTAATCAGTGTAGGAAAGAAAATGGAGAGCAGTTTTGTATTTGTTTCCCTCGTGTCTCAAGAAGTATTTTAAAAATATGCATACTTTCTGTACGGAAAAGTGTGAAATTAAGCTCTAGGAACTGACAAAAACTGACAATAATATGGGCAGATAAAATGGTTAAGAAATTCAGGTTCTTAGGTAACTTAGGTCTAGTCAGATAGAGACTACTTTTTAATTAACCATGTAGTAATTTAATAATAAACAAATAGCAAATAAGCTAATGGAGACCTATGTATTTACTGAGTTGATCTTTCACATCTAATTACTTTTGGTGCTGAAAATGACCTCCGTGTGCTTCAGAGCACTTTTGCGCGCACCCTGTCACATTAACATACACCTTGCGCAAAACTGCAGGATCAAAATTTCATTGCGGATATTGTCCTTCAAGTCTTCTAACATCATTGTCCTACAGATAAAAGTCATAACAGGTTAGGTCCGGCGCGCCCAATGGCCATAATCCTTTGCTGACCGTCCTTTCTTCTTCCAAACTTCCATGAATTCGTGAGATTGACTCACATGAAGTGTGACAGGTGGTCCATCCTATTGAAAGGCAGCACACGTACGTTCATGGGGAGTCAGCTATGCCTAAAATTCCACAAAGAGTCGCATATAGACAGATGCGTTTACCGTTGCTTCAAAAAACGTGGCACTCAAAATCCGATTAAAATGGCGCCACACCACATGCCGATTTTTTCACCATGAAGAGGTTCTTCATCGCATAAGGATTATTTACTGAGCAGTATCTGGTGTTTTAGGAATTCACATGTCCTGTCAGATTGGACTAGACTTCATTACTCATGAAATACAGCGGCCGGTCCAACGTTCCACTCTCGACTGTTTGATATAGCCACGTACAGTAATTCACACGTTTTGCCTTATCTTCCTACTTCAGTTCTTGAACGCATGTCGTTTCATAGGGATTCATCTCTATATGGTATGAATCACGATGACGACACCTGAGCGAAACGTTCCCTTGTTGCGACAATTTACGAGGGCTGTTTTTTTTTTCAACCTCCGATCGTCCATCTAAGCAAGTAAGAGGTAGGGAGGGGCCGGACCTGCGCGTCATGCGATTGCGCAGCTCCCCCACCACAACCTCTGCCATTTTCAGCTGCAGTTTGTCAGTTGTAGCCGAGCTACGTCCTAGTAAACATGACCACTACGCACGATGCTCCCGCCAAATGTGAGTTACGAAGTGTAATCCGTTTTCTGCAAGCAGAAGGATGTAGTGGTGCGGAAATCCATCGCAGAATGAGCAACGTGTATGGTAACAAAGTTATGAGTGATGGTAGTGTTCGGGAATGGTGTCGAAAATTTAAAGAAGGACGAACAGATGTCCATGATGAAGGTTGACAAGGTCGCAAGTCTGTCGCCACTGTATGCCTCGTTGAGCGTGTTGATCAGGCGGTGAGATGCAAACGAAGGTTTACTATTAGCGAACTGTTTCATGAATTTCCAGACATTTCAAGATCTGCTTTGCACACAATTGTGACAATCGGAAATTCTGTGCACGTTGGATCCCAAAAATGCTGAATCCGACCACAAAACACAAGGGATGGCGTCAGCATTATCGTTTCTCACATGTTATGAGAATGAGGGAGTCGTTTTTTTGAAGTCGATTGTTACAGGCGATGAAACGTGGGTCCTCTATGACAATCCTGAAACAAAGGAACAATCAATGCAGTGCACACAGCTTCCCCAAGCAAGCCAAAAAAGTTTAAACATTCACTGACTAAAAGAAGAACAATGGCCACTGTGTTTTGGGACCATAAAGGAGTGCTGCTGGTGGAATTTATGGAGCAAGCTACGACGATGACCAAGGAAGTTTATTGTGAATCGTTACGTCGTCTCTGCAGAGCCATTTAAACCAAATACAGAGGAATGCTTTCGTCTGGCGTTGTTTTGATCCATGACAACACCCGACCACACAGTGTCAACATGACAAAAGACCTCCTCAAAAAGTTTAAATGGGAAGTTTTTGAACATCCTCCGTACAGCCCAGACCTAGCACCAAGTGATTATCACCTGTTCCGAGAACTGAAGTCGTGGTTAGGTGGGCAGTGCTTCGCTACTAACAAAGATCTTCAGGACGCCGTCAAGACTTACCTGTCCTCACTGGCAGCAACATTCTTCGAGGAAGACATCAAAGAGCTTGTGTCACAGTATGACAAGTGCCTCAATCGTTTTGGCGATTATGAAGAAAAATAAGTTAAGACTTTACTGTATTTTGGTAATAAAATATTATTTTCTGTACAGTTTTCTTTTATTTACAGCCAATCAGAGGTTGAAAAAAAAACAGCCCTCGTATGTGTCGAGTTCTTTGGCCTCTGGATCATTCGTGTCCGAATATCCACGATCATAGCACACATAAAAATGAAAGGGGTTCGATTCTCTTTTGCATTTACAGCCGACACTGTCGTACATCACTTGTTCGCCAAATCCTTTATATTGTTCTCTGCTGATATGGGAATTCCAGGGAACGTCATTGCAAAAATATCTTGTGTATCCTCAAACGAGCTAGTAAACACATGCGCCTCCACTATTGCGAGTGTTTATTGAATATGAAACATCTCACTGAGATATTTACTTCACACGTTTTAGCCAAATCGAAATGGCTTTCGGACTGACAATATAAAATTCAATTGCAACAGCATCGAAACAATGTATGTCAACTGGCGGGCTACAATGAGTAGTCCAGTACTAGGGGGTTATTTTTTGTGCGTTGTCCTGTCGCTGTTGACAGAGAGATAACTTTTGTACTAAGCTAATCCATGTCCTAATTGAGCCACATACAGATACAAAGTCGTTGACGTGACTCAACTTTATGAAATACCATAACAACAACTGTGAGAATATTTCAATGCAAACTAGTCCATGTATTATAAAATATATATGTGTGTAGAAATATTAAAATAAGAGAAGTAATTGTGTAAAGAGCACAGTTCGTGAATCAAGCCCTGCAATAAAGGTGTAATTTAGATGATTTTAACACCTTTGTCTATTTTAAAAATGGCTACAGTCAGTGGCGGCTCGTGAGTATACCTTTTGGATGTTCATAAATTTTTGGACTCAGATCAACATGGTTGGGTGAAACAGCATCTGCTGCATAACAGTTACGATTAAGAAGAAATTTAGAGAATTGCAGCCACTGCCAATAATAATAAAAATAGTAATTATATAATAACAATAATATAATAGTAATAATAATAATTATTATTATTATTGTTATTATTATTTCCATAAACTGTGTGACAAAAGGAAGACTTGCTTTTGTGAAATTTTGTTGTTTTCTATGTAATGAGGTAGAGATTAGGGCATAATGTGGAACCTTTCACAGCTTTCTGTCTCTTCAGCCAAATATTAATATTACAACAGTTTTTTCCAAAGCAGTTGCAAAATCAGACAACCAGCTGCAAATTTCCACTGGTTGGCTGATTTTTGAGCCTCTTATGATTTATGCAGTTGCTCTTTCACAGCCAAGTTTAACATTTTGAAAGTTTTGTCACCCAACAAATCTCATTTTCTTCAGCAGAAAAACGGAACAGTCTCTTATAATGAAATATCCTATCCTTCTGTGGAGTCCGCACAAAAGTTAATACAGGGTGTTTCAAAATGAATATACCTGTTTTAATACGTTGCTGCATTTACAAGCTCCAACGCCTATAGAATACGGTCTACTTACCAACTTTGCACACAAAATGTTGGTGCATGGCCACGAAGCTTTTCTGGATTGTGTCGTCTTCAGTGATGACCCGACATTCCATGTAAGAGGAAATGTGAACACAAATAATGTGTGTTTCTGGTGGGCAACAAATCCCCACGAGATGGCACGGTTGAAATGAGACTTCTCTAAATTAAATGTTCCTTGTGTCATATCCCAACAGGAAGTTTAACAGCCTTCCTTTTTCTGTACGACAACTGTAGCTGGTGCTTTGTATTTTGAAGCATTCAAGCTATGGCTCTTTCTTTATACTGGAAAAAGTTGAACCACAGAACTTTATTTGGCAGCAAGATGGTGTTCCGTCTCTGGAATGACACACGATTGGTTAAACGACGTTGGTTGCAAGGGGTGGGACGATAGACCTTGTTATGCAGGGCCTCCACCGTCACCTGATCTGATGCCAAGCGATTGTTACTCTTCTGATTCATAAAGGATCATGTAGCTCTACCTGCGCTACAAGCTGGAGTACCTGACTTCAGAAACAGGACTGAAACAGTTGATGCAAGAATGACGTCAGACACACCAATCAATGTTTGAGAACAACTCACCTATGAGCTCGATTTGTGCTGAGTTACGAATAATGTTCACATTGAGTAGTTGTAAGAAAATCTCTTTGAAATGTTCTTTCATTTAATGTATATTTATAATAATGTAAGCTGAATGTAATAAATGCTACAAGCCTTAAAACTGGTATGTTCATTTTTAAGCACCCTGTATTAATACACGTTCCACTGCACTGTAGATACACATCAAATAGAGAAAACTATGCTGCAATGTAACTAAAGTTGCCTATTTATAAAGAAAATCCATGTGTCAGTTTTTCAATCACTCAAATGTCTTGATGACTCTGTGATTGAATTCTGTAGTATCATTATGGAAACCAGTTTTCTGTCATTGTGTTTCTAAGAAAGATTTTATCCTTTTCATTGTTGAGAAACAATGTTTAGATTAAATCCAGATCTCTCTTTTTGTGGGTGTATGTTTCAATTTCTTCCAAAATGTTGATAAACCGTCCCTTATGAGCTCTATGTAGGATGTCTAAATTTTGTTCAGCGTTCTTGACTGAGTGCTTTAAGGCAGCCATATGCGCCCCAAACGCAGTTCTGTTATGAGAGTAGGTGTACTCCCTGGGGCGCATATGGCTCCCTAAAGCGCTCAGTCACGAACATTGAACAAAATTTAGACATCCTGCATAGAGCTCATAAGGGACGGTTTATCAACATTTTGGAAGAAATTGTAATATTCACCCACAAAAAGAATGATCCGGATTTAATCCTCAATGAGGAAAGCGAATTCAATCGTAACGCCTATTTTAGTATTTATGACGACTTACTGAGGTGACAACTGTTGCGTGTGGAGGTCCAGGCCGAGGGGTAAGAGATGGTGCATGACGAGGAAGCTGGAAGATGCGTGCAGCGCCTGGCGTCGTTGACGGGGCCCTCCTGCGCGGCCGTCTTGCCCACGGCGATGGACGTCAGACGACTGGGCGGATCGCGGCACAACACCGAAATGGCGGGAACCACGGCTGCAGACCATGGAGGGAAACAAGTCCACACCAGTGCCACGGATATAGAAATCGCCATTTGTTTTCAGATCGTATAAAAACAATAATTTCACTTTGTATTTTAATTTTGACCAGTACTAATTTCAATCTTGACATCTACAGATCTTAATTAAGTATGTTTAGAGATAAAAGTAAATTACAAAAATCTACTTAATACAGCGAGTGCATATGTCATGTAACAAATGTACCAGACGCCACCTGTCGGTAATAGTTTTATAATTAATATAAATGACGTGCATTCTACCAACCAATTTTACGTGATACAGCATGTGAAGGTTGCTGTGTGTGGATGGGTTACTCCTGCAACCGAAACTGCAGGTACGTTCTGGTACATTTGATGTTGATTGGATAGGATGAGAAAGGTTTGCATTTTTGAAATAGTATATTAGTATCATTAACGTTTCAGGGCTGAACAAGGTTCTAGAGGAACCGAAGCCGGTCATGTGAATAAACATTTTTGCAATCAAGACGAATTATAAATAACATTGTAAACCAATAATTGCGGTTATCCCATCAGACATTATGTCCGTTTTCGCAAAATTTTTTGATTCAGTCTCATTCTAAGTCAGCAGATCTGGGTTGGGGAGGGGGGAGGTCTAGGACCTTGGCGACTAACTTGCCCCGGTAATTTATTTTTCTGTTAGCCCTTAAAATGGATTCAACAGAGTTCATGTTAACACTGCACACGAAAGCAAAATCACGTCACCCACATAGTGCCCAACCACCTTCAAACACAAACTGTCGTTTATAATAGTGATTACGTTAAAGTAGTAACACTTTTATGGCTAGCAACGTGGTCACCTGACTACAAGTAAATGAAACCAACTAAACTGGTGCACTCTCCTGTTAGGAATACAAAAGGATTACTGTGTGGTATAATAGGAAACTTAAAATACTTTAACTCATTCAGAAGCCCACAAAATACGTTCTGCTGTTAGTGTAACTGTAAGATATATTGACGACCGATTTAATAGTACTATATATCGAGTGAATTAGCGTATGTGACGAGTGTACTATCATCTAACGGGATTTATGTCAATTGCTAAGTGAATGTGCCCCCATCTAGCGGCAGTGACTTCAACTTGTAGTTGAGTGGTAATGCTTAGCTGTGCACTCCACCAACCGTGCACATTGTTTATCTGCACCAAATGTATTTGATCCGTAAGGCAATTACGTCATGCCAATCGCGCGAGCACAGAAGCTCCTTAAAATGGGCACAACTGAAGCTGTGCTCGCGCACCTGATCCCAAGTTTCACGAAGTGAACAGGTGTAGCAATCTGGCATAGCGCAGTAGATTTAAGTGCCATATATTTCAGATTACTGCATCTGTATTACGTTTAACAGCATTCGAAGAAAAATAACCAATAAATCTATGTGGTACAAAAGTTTGGTTGTTGACGTGCTGTTGTGCTCTTACACAGCAGCCGCTGCTAGGTATTGTAATTAATCATCATAAAAAAGATGTTTTATTTGAAGGAAACATTCTCTCTGTTGATTTTGGATCTCGAGTTTACTGTGTCCTCCCTTAACACTGTAAGAGAACAGAAACTGAGGCTATGAAATCTGTGTCTCGTGGATATGAAGGCGTCCTGTAATTTCACCCTGTGAACTGTTTGGAGAAAGCGGCGAGAGAGGATACCAACGGAAGTGACTCCTCCCCTATCCCTTCTATAGGCATACAATGGCGAGAAGAACGCACATCCTAATGACTTCCGCTCTCTACCCAAAGTAATCGGTGATGACGGCATTATTGACGCCAAAGTACCTACGATAACTAAAACTGATGAGTGACTACTAAGTTGTATGTGAGCAGTACATATTGTTTCTTTTATTTTCAGGTACATTAAATAATAAAGTAAAACTTTTTATCAAAACCAAATATCACATGAGTGCAAAAGATGATTAAATGAAAAAGAAATCTAAAATTTTATCTCTTATTTATGTATATGTATGTACTGATAAGCGGATTTTTGTTTTGAAAGTATTTATGTATGTAACTATTTTGTATTTTTACTAATCACCGTCATCACCATCATCATCACGAGCCAATTCGCTCATTTGCTGATGACACCTCTGTGAGTCGGCGTGAAACATAGAATACCTGCAGGTTCTTCTACTTATGTCGATCTTGAGCTCCCTGTGCTATTTTAATCCAGCTGTCTTTGTCAACTCCCTGTCCTATCTGTCTGGTGGTCTTCCCTTTGGTCTTTTCGGTAAACTAGGCTTGCTTTGATCATCCGCCATCTTTTCTCTGAGCGACAAGATCAGCCCACTGTCATTTCAGGGTCTTCACCCTTCCCATACTGTCACTTACCTCTGTTGCCTGTCTGGTATCAACTGCTAGATTTCTTTCCTTGTGTAGCCCAACACTGACCTCTCCGTTCTTATTTGGGCTAGTATTTCTTTTCTGACAATGAACTCATTTAATGTCCACGTCTCACAGCCATAAGCTATTATTGGAAGCATACATTGGTCAACAACTGTTTTCTTCAGCTCGGCCGGCATCTTGGACTTAAAAATTGAAGAGTACCTTTCATAAAGTTCCCAGTGTAATTTAAAATGTCGAAATATTTCTGGTTTTAGGTTTCCTTTCTTTTTTAGTGGTTTACCCATGCAGACATATTGTGTGATTCTTTGCAGTTGCGCACTTCCAACAGATATGTTTAACTCCAGTGTCCATCCACTCATCATGTTCTTGCTTTTATCACAGTTCATTTTCAGAGCAGATTGATAAAAGTTCACAAACCAGTATTTGGAGTTCTCCTACACTACTTGCAGGTTGTACAATATTATCAACGAATCGCAGGTTTCTTAACCCCTTTTCCAGAATTTGGATTTCCTTCGTTTCCCAATCTAATTTAGACATAGCTTTCTCGAGAACTGATGAAAATAGTTTTCGAGACATTCAGTGACGTTGTTTTACACCCTTTTCAGTTGGAAATCCATTGGTGTCTTCTATTACATTCACAAACATTGTGCATGTTTCGTACATTTTCACAAGCTACGAGATAGTCACGAACTGAACAGTGACCGGAAAGTAGAATAAATTTCCTTTCCTTCACGTCTATGTCACAAATTTTTATTTCATCAGACTATCAGTTTCGGTATACAATAACCTTCTTCAGGTCTGTGTCATAAAAGCATGACCTAATATACTGGAGCCATAGTGGCATCGTCAAATGCTAAACACAAAATCAACGCCAGCACCGTCAAACATATATAAATGAAAGTGTACACAAGGGTCATCTTGTCAGCAGCACTACTGTTCAACATGTTTTTATAAAATAGATCTGAAGACGCTCACTGTAGACCAAAACCGGTATTCTGATGACGTAAAAATTTGTGGCCTTAGAAGTGAAGTAAAGGAAATTTTTTCGTATAAGTTGTATAAGACTGTTATGTAGAACTTTTCTATTCCATGAGTCTCAAACATCGCTGAATGACTGACGGAGTCGAACGCTTTTCTAAATCTATGAACGCAACGCAAAGAGGTAAAGATATATGATACCCGTTTGTTCTACTAATTGTTTGTCGTAGAGTGGGGATTTGATCGATGGTACAAAACCCTGCATGGAATCCAGCTTGCTCAATGGACTAGACGAGATCATGTGTAGCGCACAATCTGGTAGTCAAAATTCTAGTAAAAACTTTTTACAGTATGGACAGGAAGGTGATAGAGAGGAAGTTCTTTATATCTTTAGTTTTACCTTTCTCATGCGATAGGATAATTATGACTTTGTTCCAATCTGTTGGTAATTTTCCACTGTGCAAGCAGCTCGAAAACATTTTAGCTAAATGATTTGTAGATTCGTCCTACAACAGCCTGAACCTATCGACTAAGAGTTCATCACAACCTGAAGCGGCTCCTTTTTACATCTTGTCTATAGCATGTTAGAGTTCTGAGGAAAGTATGTCTGACATTTAGGAAGCAGAGGTATACAGTTCGTCTACGATGAAGAGATTATCATTGACTTTACTGTACAGGTTGCTATAAAAACTGTCAGTATATTCGAGCATTTCTTTGTTACCTGTATTTTGGCCCTATTCTGTGTCTAAAGCTGATTCTTTCCAGTCATAAGTTGGCGCATGGCCAACTTGATTATTTTCAAGAGTGGTTTTTAGCGTATTTTCTTGATACTTTTTGATGTCTTATTTCATGCCCTTTCTCAGAGCCTTGCACATTCTGTGTATAATGTGTTATCTTTGTCTATTTGTACTTTGATTTTTCTTTTCTGGTTCATAAATCTTATCGTTTTATTTGTAAGCTTCTTCGGTGGATTTTGAGATCTGCCCAAGCCACCCACTTCTTTAACTGTTGTGATTAGTACCTTTGCTGCTGTTTCTGCCTCATGTTCTTTTGATTTTCTCTTAATTGTTTCTTGAAATTCCTCTTTCGTCTTTCATCTTCTGTATTCTATTCAAATTTTGCTCTTATTAGTCGACAATCACTGTTTGTGTTGAACCTGTTCAGCCCAGACACATCTTTAACGGTTTGAGGCCTCTTGGTAAGAATGAAGTCTGTTTCGTTTTTTACTTTAAAGTTATAGATCCTCCAAGTCCATTTGAGACTAGGATGCTTCTTGAACATCGTTTTCATAAGAGGAGCTTCTATACATTCTGCAAACTGAACCTCTGTCATTTCTGCCATATATTCCACATTTGTCAATTACCGAGTCTTCTTCCTGGTACGTCCCAACTCTGGCATTAAACGTACTAATCATACATTTACAAAAACAGTCTTTACATTTTTCATAGGTTTCTTTCAGGCACACACAGATAGATTCTACCTGCTCATCTGAGTGTCTAGGAGTAGGTACGTATGCTGGAAGTATATGGATTTTATGCGTTTCTGATATTCTGAGGATCAAACATGTAATTTTGCTTTACTAATAAGTAGGAAAATTTTGTTAGTTGCAGATGTTCGGAGAGATATGAGATTTTAGTAAGTACTTGCTTCTGATGTTAAATTTTGTTCTAAAAATTTTGTCAGAAAACAAACTAGGGAAGTAAAATGGGAAAACAAGCACTTATTGATACGTTTAGTGGCGAATGAGTTATTGATTTCTTTTCCATCACTTGGCCAAGGTCAAGATGGCAGAGCCTAATACATGCCATGATAGAACGAATGAAGCGATTACCCAACAGTCTCATGTGAGATTAAATATTGAAATATTGTTACAAAACCTCGCCAGATTATTTTGTACGAAGCCATTGTCGAAGGTTTCGAGTCTCAGCGTGATCTAACTATTAGTCTCTTCCAAATATCCCATTATAAGAAACTTTAAATGTATGTATTATTAGACACAGAAAGTTGTACTCTTGGAGTTAGGTTCAGCTGGTTACAAATTCCTTCTGTAGCGATTTTCAAGAAGCAAACTCTTTCACCTTTTGTGTTATTACACTGCTCTGAAATTTTAAATGCCTCTAACTCTAATATTAGAGTGTTGAAATTAGTTTATCATAAAACATAAGATGGGAGCAAAATAACTGATGATGGTCAAAGTAGAGAGGATATAAAATGTAGACTGGCAATGGGAAGGAAAGCGTTTCTGAAGAAGAGAAATTTGTTAACATCAAGTATAGATTTAAGTGTCGGAAAGTCGTTTCTGAAAGTATTTGTATGGAGTGTAGCCACGTATGGAAGTGAAACATGGACGATAAATAGTATAGACAAGAAGAGAATAGAAGCTTTCGAAATGTGGTGGTACAGAAGAATGCTGAAGATTAGATGGGTAGATCACATAACTAGCGAGGAGGTGTTGAATAGGATTGGGGAGAAGAGAAGTTTGTGGCACAACTTGACTAGAAGAAGGGATCGGTTGGTAGGACATGTTCTGAGGCATCAAGGGATCACCAATTTAGTATTTGAGGGCAGCGTGGAGGGTAAAAATGGTAGAGGGAGACTAAGAGACGAATACACCAAGCAGATTAAGAAGGATGTAAGTTGCAATAGGTACTGGGAGATGAAGCAGCTTCCACAGGATAGAGTAGCATAGAGAGCTGCATCAAACAAACTAGTCTCAGGACTGAAGACCACAACAACAGAAGTTTTCATGAAGCTACTCCCTTTGCTTTTGAATTATTAAGTGAAAATCAAGTTTTATACAAGAACTTTTAAAACGAGTTGGATTGACTTACCTCACTTAATAAGATACAGAGTTAAAGTGACAGCTCTGCATTAGATCTAAGTAATAATGAAATTGTACCAACTTTTACTTTGATTCTGTATTCCAACACAGGTACAGGAACTATAAACAGACAGTTCAGAAGCCACTACCCATCCACAGTTTCCCCTGGAAAATTCTGGAGGTTAAAGTTTAAAAGTTATCGGGGTGAGAAGTTTGTACAGTATACACAGGTTACAGATCCAACGAGAAAAAAATTGCGATTGTTGCAGGTTTTCAACTAATAACGATATCGATAATTTTGTAGCAAAACGTGGTACTGGATGGGCATGGCAGGCGACGCTAGAAGCATGTTTAAAGCGAATATTTCCTTCATCGTCCGCATCACGAGTGTATAGACAGTCGTTTCTGCACTTCCAAGGTTATGCTATCGGCGTCAGTTAGAAGAATGTGCCGTCATTCTGTACGGGTCCTTTTATGCATACCACAAACATTTTAAGTTCTCCGGTGATCTACTTCAACTCTAACATTAAAAATCGCTTAACCGGAATATTCGACAGGAATTTAAATTTGTTCTGTGGTACTTCAGGCATCGGTTGTTCTAGAACACCAAATATTGTTGAAGTCACATAGAATGATCTTTGCAACCAAAACAACCTTGGTGAATTTTCTCCGAGAAAGTCTTGTAACCGTCCTGTCAGTTTTTATCCTGAGAAATATGTATGTCATTTAACATACATGTTCTACATGACATCTTCCCATGTCGTTCGTAGGTCTATTTATACACCACACAAACTACTTTAGGGCGTGCGATCGACCAGACCTGGTACACATATCCCTTACTGTCAGGTAACAACGGCTGTGACGGCAAGAACCAGCTGCGTACCACATTTCAGAAGATATTGCGTCATAAACATATAAGAAGCTTGTAATACTGTCACGTCATACATGACGTTTAAATTTATTACTTCTGTGCAACTAACGATATTCACAATAAATCCGACAGGCAGTATCCACCTATGACGCTAAATGTACCTATAAAAATATATCACAGTACCACATATAGTCAGGAGATATATCGTCATAAACTATGAACTCCTTGAAGAACTGTCGCATTGAGTATGACGTTTACATTCATTACCTCTTTTTTACTAATTCTGTTTTCAACATATTTTGAAGAGAGTATTGATATGTGCCGCTTAATGCACCCACAAAATTATATCATTGTGTGACATAAATATCAGGATATATGACATCATGAACACTGAGATGTGTAGAAAACAGCTACAACATTCATGACACTTAAATTCATTATTTCCTTGCTGCTGACTCTATTCGCAACATATTTCACTGATAGTATCCATGTATGCCAGTGAATATACCAACAAACCAATATATCATTGTTAGACACATAGTTCATGACGTGTTAAGTACTGAGACACGTGAAAAAATTAAATAGTATGCATGAAATTTTAATGCATTAATTCTTTACTACAGAAACACTGTTACAGAGGAGTCAGCTTAAAGAAACGCCGTAACAACTGGCAGATCCTTTGACAGCTTTCAACTGCAAAGCTCAAACGACTGTAGGCAAAAACAATAGCCGTCTATAGAGCTATGAAGGACCGCCGATGTAGAGAGATTTACAACATCACGTCATAGACACGCGAAGTAGCTGCGCCTGTACAGAAAATGTTTGGGAACATGTTTCTTAATTTGGATACTGTACTTGCACATTTTTATATTATGCATATTTCTTTGTACGACTCTTTTAAGATTTCGGAGACGTTTTCACAAGTACATGGATTTGAAATTTTTTCGAGTCTTCACCGCAACCCCAGTTGATTTTCGTTTTGCTTTCATTTCTAATAGAAAATTGGCAAAATTAAGACACGGACAATGCTGCGTTTGCCAGCAAGTGGAATAGGGAGGTAGGAGGAAAGGTAGAAGAAAATAAAAGTAATCGAAATGCAGCAGAAGATATAAAAATTTATGTCTGTAGATATGAAATTGTTTTCAAGTTAGTACTTGAAGCGCTTAGCAAGTGACACTTATCATGGCACCCGAAGATATACACGAAACGTGAAGTTGATCGCAGCTAGCAACATTTACTGGGTCGGCCAGTGAAGACCATTCATACAACCGATCATCAGATGTAACCAACAGTTGCAATGCTGTGACTTAAGTGATCGTCGTGATGGCTACGATTCTGATGATCGTCATGATGGTGATCGTGGTCATAAAAGTCGATGAGGACGCCTTGGCGATGGTCGTGGTCATCGTAGTCGGCGGTCACCACGGGAGGAGGGTCTTTCGGGGTCGGCCATGGAGTGGGGACTCCAGTGGTCATCATGAACTGCACTGCCAGAACAAAGGCGACACCAGCAACCTGTCAAATGAAAGGCACGTGCTTCAGTTTACACCGAATATTCAGTTTTGTTGCCATGCAGCAATATTGATCACTTACAAACACCGGACAACACAAGAACTTTCACATCATTTCTTACTACACAGTTTTCTCATAGCGTGCTATGCATATAGCAACACAGGGCAATAAAATGCAGTACTTTTTTGTATTATACGCATGTATCGTTCTACAATTTCCAAATATGGCCTGGGTGGTTCCTCTGAAAGGGCACGGCCGATTTCCTTCCCCATCTGTGACACCATGTGAGACTATGCGCCCTCTTTTATGGCCTTCCGTCTTGTATTTATCAAACAGTTTCCTCAGGGACAGCGAGTGGTTTAAGTTTCGAAGCAAGGAACAGTGGATATTCTGTACGAACTAAGAGAAGAGGCTATCCCCAGAAAAAATGGGACACAGAATTTTCTTGATCATGATATGTGAATTCATTTGCACCGCTGGGCAACACTTCGCGCTCCCCACCGAAAAAGAGTATTTCCTAACATATACATTTTATTTTTCAAGTCACTACAATTTAAACTGGTTTGATTTAATCCAACATCGTCGATAACCTGTTTTAGTATTCTGCCCTTTTCCTTCTTGCACTATTTTCTCCCTTTATTGTCTTTTACAGTATTAATTCCACTACTTCTGTATCACGCTGTAGACGTGTCTCTAATCTGTCCTTTCAGATAACTGTTCTACCCACATAACTTCAAAACAGTTCTAGGCATCCATGGTCAGCGCCAATTTGAGAAAATTATGTTGGGTCTTAGGACGCATAATTGTGAATCACTAGAAGAACGATGACTCTGACGTTTCGACCGTCTTCCCCGCGGTCTTGTGCATTACCGCAGCAGTTAGTGGCGCTGAAAAGGACTGCTGCAAAGACAACCGAAATGTCGGTGTTTCATGACGACGCGGTCTAACACCCATATTCTCTGTATGTCCATCTTTTCAGAGATGCCTGAGGGAGTCGGCTTCTCGATACAGGATGTCAAATTAAACACCTTTGAGCCGTTTAGTTTCCAAACTTATTTTATTTGGCTACCAGTTTCGGTGATTTACTATGCCATCTTCAGGCCACAGACCGACCTGCAGGAAGATTCCACCTCTGTTCTGATCAACACAGGGGCCATCAATACCGGTGTTAGTAGATATCTGCTAGCTGTAGTGATACCTTCAATCATCATGTGCTGTGTTGAGTCGGTAGATGATGATTGAAAGTTTCGATACAGCTAGCAGAAACCTACTAATACCAGTATTGATGGCCCCTATGTTGATGAGAACCGAGGTGGAATCTTCCTACACGTCGGTCAGAGGTCTGGAGATGGCGTAGAAAATCGCCGAAACTGGTAGCCAAATAAAATAAGTTTGGAAACTAGACGGCTGAAAGGTTTTTAATGACATCCTGTAACACACATATCATTTTATTAAAATAAATACGTCACTTGATGATGGAGCATAGCCACTGAAACGCATCATAAATAAAAACCTTGGACCCACGCAAGCAGGATTTGCGCTCTGAGAGTTCCGTACAAATTTAATTACGTGGATATACACTGGAAAGGTATTGGTCCCGGGGATTGAAAGACCGTATCATAATTCTACAGTGGTTCAGCAGATTATTCCCAACATACAAAAAGTGAGCAGTGGATTTCATTTCACATTTTAACTTACCAAAACATTATTACAACTTACATTTTACGTTTGATTGCAGTAATGTTCGTATATTATAGTTTTGATGGATGATGAATGCAATGTAAGTTGAAATTGAAAAGATATTTTTTATGTGATATAACAATTTAATAAGTTTCAGATTTTTTGCTTCACTTGTACTGTGAAACTTTGCTTCTTGCCATATTTTATGATTCTATGTGAGCGTGAAGTACCCTATAGGTAAAACCGAATGTGCGAGTATCAAAATACATATAAATAGTCGTATCTTTCGACTGTATTGACTTAGGAGCTTACAATTTGACGGTGGCAAGGGACCATGCATCTCAGCGTGCGACATAAATCTGAATTTGACAGGTAAACTGTTCCAGAGAAAAAAGGTCTTAAACGACCAACAGACAGACAGATGGATAAAAAAATTACAAAAATATGTTTTCGTGTGACATAATTAAGAATTAGCGATTTTCGGATTTTTCCTCTAATTGTATTGTGGAACCTTGTGGCGTGCCAAATTTCATGATTCTAGGTCAACGGGAATTACCCTATTGGTTCTGATCAGTGATTTTTCGAGTCTCAAAATATGTGGCATGAATGGTCCTACCTTCAACTGCACTGACTTATGAGATTGCAATTTTTACACCGCCAAATGGCCATAGACCATGACATATATTTGAAATTGATACGTCTACCCGTTCCCGAGAAAAAGAGGTCTAAACAGTCTGACAGAAAGACAGACAGATGGATAAAAAGCGGTCGTATAAGGGTTCCGTTTTTACAGACTGAGGCACGAAACCCTACAAATAATGTTTAGTGAGTGACTAAATTCCGTTAAGCATACTTGCATGGAAGCAGGTTTTTAAGACATTATTTTCTTTAAAATCAAATATTTTATTTACGGTAATAGGGAAAGCTACATTGCTAATTCATTCACCACTACCTTTTTCATGTTAATACCCTCAGAGACTCTCAGGTGGTAGGATTCTTGACATGAGACCCTACATCCCTCTTTTATAGTCCGATCAGCACGATTGTGGCTACTCCAATGACATTTCTTGAGTGGGCGACGTGCGTCAGGCAAGTAACTGCCGCCTAGGACCACCAGGGACCGGTTGCTCCAAGGCCACTCCCTTCCTCCAAAGATGCGAGCTGGTGCCAGTGCCATAGAGACACGCCACCTACGCGAGTTCCACAAGCCCCCCCGGCTGCGCTGAGGATGAAGATACTGACTTCGCCTCGGCCATTTGCCGGCCGAGTACAATCCGCCAATGACCGGAAGACAACGGACAGAAGCCTACTCGGAAGATGGAAAGACACTTCCCCCCCCCCCCCCCCACGTGGTTATAGATCATCGTCCAGGGCTGACATAGACATGAAACGTCGTTTAATGAACTCTTAGAAGTGAATAGACAGTTGTCGTAAATTGCATTTGCTATGCACTGTGCAGTTTATCTACCGTTTTTTACACTTAGCCATTGAGGACTCTTCTTGTGTTTATTACAAGCAGTGTTGCAGACTTCATAATTCGAAGAGTCACAAAGATAAGTAAACCTTTTTGACTCAGTTGTGTGAATTTGTTACTAATTTGTTAGAGTGCTGTAGAGCCTTTGTTCTCCTGCACTGTTACCTGACCGTAGGGCGCAGTTTGTAGCACCAGAGCTCTAAGGCTCTACTGATTTATTTTGCCTTTTGTTTATTCAACATTCTGCCGTCAAGCTGTTGTAACAATTGTGATTGTATCGATTTCATGAGTGTTTGCTTGTTTTTTCTTTGTAAAAAACTTTAATGTCCTGGTTTAATCCTATGCAATGTATTGTCTTTAGTTAAACACTTTGCTCATTTGAAAGGAGACAAAACTTACTGTAAAAGATTGAATAATTTTGTTTAAATAGTTTTTTGTAGAATTCTCAATATGTGCAAACGATATATTGTGTGCCTAATGTCCTGTTGCTACTTTGTATATACTGATCCTCACTCAGGGTTCTTAGTTCTTTGTATGTATAAAAAGTGTTGTGGTTCCCTTCGAGGACGGAACCATGCAGCGCGCGCTAAATGTGGTTGGCATGAAGGAAGAGGTGGGACAACGAGTTAGTCGGAGACTAGCTACCGAACTACCAATGGCTTATGTCCTAACAATGAGTTGTGTTGGTGCCGAGAGAGACTTTTTGTGCTGGTTTCCATTGTGCAAAGCCTCGGATGGATGGATTAAGTAACCAGCTCTATTTTGGAAATGGTATTTAATAATTTGGGGGTCATCGTCCCCAAGAAATGACAGAACTCAACATTACCAACTGCGAATCCACCTGCCAAGATGTACTCGCCACCACATTGCGCAGTCACTGCAACGGAACGAAGGAATTGTAGAAATGTAAAGTGAAGGATCAGCTTATTTGGATTTTTTGTTTGGTTCCAATAATAAGGTAAATCAAAAACAATACTTTGAAATCTTACCTTTATTTATCCCTAATCACATAACTACTCAGGGTTCTATCCTTGTCAACTATAGCTTCCGAGTGTCCTTGTTGTGAAAGTGAAGTTGTTAAAGCACTACTTTTAACTGAATAATGCCACTTAAATTCCGTAAAAAGAAAGAACTTAAATTCAAAATAAGTGTGGCGAAGTTGTCTTAGATAATAAATGCTGTCTTGTGAGAGTATTTCAATAGCTGAATCTGCTTATAGTTTAGATGGGTTTTCCAAAGTATAAATTTAATTATTGATTCTAAAGTAAATCAATTTGCTGTTAGTTTCAAAAATAATTACTTTCAGAACTATGGTTTAAAGTGTTTTTCATAGTAAACAATTAATGTAAAGGCTGATGAAAAGCACAACAAGTTGAGTCATTGTTTTTTTCTAATTTTATGTCAGTTTGTGTCTTACAGCAGTAAAGCCCAAAGACTTTCACTGTTGAAAGTTAATTACTCAGAGTTACTAAATTTAATTTTCTCATGTGTGTTAAAGAACGTATTGCCAGTTAAAGGGGATCCATATTTTGCCTTTTGTGCTCACTGATAGAAAAGAAAGATCATTGCCTATGAAGGTAGTAACTTCTTGTCTTTAAAGGACAGTGAGACTGTGTTCACTAGTGAACTCTGTTTAATTATCATGTCAAGTAGAAAAGAACCTCTTAAAGTAAGACCAAACCTATGCCCAAATTTACAATTCAGCATTGAATGTCAATAGTAATGTTATTAAAGCTATTTAGTTTGACTAAACCTTGAACACTAAGGTGTGTCAGTATCTGTTGCGTCCATGCAGATAGGTTTGTTCTGCTATCACTCTCAGTATTTTTTTAACGCTATCATGTGCTTGTGACTGGGTTCTGAAACGAGAAAGTATGGGCTGTGCTTTACCACCGAAGTTATTTATAACTATTTCTTGAACAGAAATGTTAAATATTTCTATGACTACGTAGCCTGGCGACCGTATTTCTTTATTATTTGAACAGTTTAAATAAGTAAAACATTATCTGCTACTTGTTGAACGATTACGTAATCCTCACTTTCACGTCCGATAGGCAACCTCCTTTAGGCACATCACGGTCGAAACAACAAAATTCCTTTTAGAGGGTAACATTGCACTGCTTTTTTATACCATATTTGGTTAACAAAATAATTTCATTACATAAATAAGAGGCATCACGGGTGTCATACGTAGTTTTGCTTTCTGGAACAGTACTGCATGTAAGTTGTGTTGCAAACAGGAGTAAAGGTAAAAGTTAATGATAGCGCATTTGCTAATACGTACTACCTCCAGTCACAGAAGTTATGATATAACAGTAGTAGTGGAAGTGTTATAAGCTGCACAATAGTAGCAGGCAGAAATTGTCTTAGCGGTGTACTGCACCAAAAGCCGTTTCACGAACTCACAAACTCCGCCTACCGTAACAACAGTGGCAACTCGGTCTCCACAACATTAGCGACAAGACCATTATGAAACTGGCGACGAGCGTTCACAAAAGCGTACATGTAAGGAATTCCTTTTCTGTTCAACGTTTGATGCCTATTACGTTATTTTCGGTATAAAAAAATATTACCGGTCTTCATGGTATATTCGTCATGGTCGATTTCCTGATGTATTATTACGCAATTTATTTCATTTTTGTAGCTCTGTTCGTCTTGTTTGTTTTACTTGACAAAAAAGAAATTGGTGCAGGCAACTGTTGGAAATGAAATTTTTGTTCCTTTTTCAACGCTTGAAGCCGTGTAGGATTAACTCAGATTTTGTTTCCTTCTTTTTGAGTATCCCGTTTCAGGTTTCAAAGAAAAAAATAAACATAAAGAAGTACAGAATAAAATAGGCCAGTACCTATGAGGGACCAGCTCAGTGACAGATGGGGAGAGGGGGAGGCGGGGAGGAGGGGGCAAAGAGGCCGTGCCACGGGTTTCAACTCTCGCACACCTTGTCTCCATCCAGCTTGAAAATAAATGTGTTCGCTCTTGCCTTTCTTTTACTTATAGGAGAAACGACTTGTGCTTCTAATTCCGTTTGTATATAGTTTCGAATCAATATAAAATAACATGATTTATCTTTCACTTAATGTCTCCTCAGTATGTGGTGAACATGTGAATAGTAAGTCTACCTCATTCAGTTAACGCAACAGTGTAAGCGTACCTACAACATTGTAAAAAAATTGTGTAGACTAAAAATGGCTCTAAGCACTATGGGACTTAACATCTATGGTCATCAGTCCCCTAGAACTTAGAACTACTTAAACCTAATTAACCTAAGGACATCACACACAACCGTGCCCGAGGCAGGATTCGAACCTGCGACCGTAGCAGTCGCGTGGCTCCGGACTGAGGGCCTAGAACCGCTAGACCACCGCGGCCGGCTTGTGTAGACTACTAATCATCCGTCTGTCACGTTACTTCTATAGGTGACCTGCGACAACGCAGTTATCAGCAGGAACAGTGGAACATGAAGAATAATCAGTGCTCCGGCATATTTTATATATATGCCTTTCTAGAAGGAAAAGAAAGAAAGGAAAAAAAGTACTAACGTTCGTGTCTAGAAAGGCATACACACACACACACACACACACACACACATATATATATATATATATATATATATATATATATATATATATATATATATATATATATATAATGCCGGAGCACTGATTATTCTTCATGTTGCATTGTTCCTGTTGATATCTGCATTGTTGCAGGTCACTTAGAGACAGATGATTAGTAGTCTACACAATTTTTTTCCAATGTTGCAGGTACGCTTACACTCTTGGATTAACTGAATGAGGTAGACTTACTATTCACATGTTCACCGCATACTGAGGAGACATTAAGTGAAAGATAAATCATGTTATTTTATATTGATTCGAATCTAAATACAAACGGAATTAGGCTCACAAGTCGTTTCTCCTATAAGTAATAAAATGCACTCAATATGATAACTGAAAAGCCACAGTAAAAGAAAAAAGAGAAACAACGCTATTGTGGATAAAGGAATAAAAGTAAAAAGGGGCACGAATAAATGCAGCTTTTCGAAACGAGAGGCAAAGTATCGCAGTGTGATATCTTTCCAAAGAGCTGTAATTTACCCCAAGAAAAAATATGCTCACCTAAAATCCTAACCCTGGTAATAATGTATCTTGAACACAATAACCTCCTCCATGCCAACCGGCATGAATTCTGAAAACATAGACCATCTGAAACCCAATTCGCACTTTTGTTACAGGACATAATGGATCAACACAGCGAGGTACGTACACTAGCCATTCCTCGATTTTCAAACAGGATCTGACTTAGGACCACTTCAACACTTATTACTTATTATCAGAACTACGATCACATTGACTTTCAGTGGTAAATTTGTGACTCGACTGAAGATTCGATTTTTTACTTTTTTTATGGAAGACGCAGTAGGTTATCTTACATGAAATGGTGTAGAAGTAATGTCGCGTGTGTGTCATAGAAGTGTGTTGGACCCTTGCTGTTCATGTTGTATATTCATCATCTTGCAGACAATACTAATGGTAGCTTCAGACATTTAGGAGACGATGCATTTATCTATAATACTGTACCGTCTTGAAAAGGAAACTGTGCAAATATTCAGACAGATCATGATAAGATTTCAAAGTGAAGCCAAGACCGACAACTCCTTTTATATATCGTCAAATTAAAACGGTGCCCTACGTACAACGGAAAAACGTAGTATCCTACGACTATAAATATCACTGAGTCCCAGATGGACTCAACAGATCATAGAAATATCTGTGTGTAACGGTTTTTAGGAATGTGAAATGTAATGATCACATAGGCTCAGTCGTGGGTAAGGCAGATGTTAGACTTCGTTTCATTAGTAGAATTCTGGGGAACTGCATTCAGTCTACAAAGGAGATTGGCTACAAGTGACCTGTTCTAGAATATTACTCAAGTGTGTGGGACCCATACCAAATAGGACTAACAGAGGATATTAAACATAAATAGAGAAGGGCAGCACGAATAGTCACAGGTTTGTTTGAACCATGGGAGTGTGTCGTGAAGATGCTGAAAGAACTGAACTGGTGGACTGTTGAAGATGGAAGCTAAATATCCTGTGAAAACCTACTTAACAAGCTTTTAGAACCAACTTTAAATGATGAGTCTAGGAATATATTACAGTTTCCTATATTTCGCTCCCAATGGGAGTGTGAAAGCAAGATTAGACTAATTAATACATCATTCTTTCTATAACCTACATGTGAATGGGATTGGAGAAAGCCCTAATGCTTCGTACAATGGGATGTAAGATCTACCATGCACTCAGTGGTGATTTCCGCAGCAAATATGTAATTTAAACGATTAACCCCTACCCCTTTGATTTCACAGCTTGCATGATTGTCACTTTTATTTTGGAACCTAAGGGTTCACTTGCCCTAAATTTGACGGATATCATGAGAGCAACTGCATCCTTATTTTAACACTCTGCTTACCAGAAGATCTGTACAGCTTGTCTACCAGTTGGGCCTCTCAGGATTGCGTTGGTTAGATGATGTAAATGACTTTTAGGTATAAATTCTTTAAAAATAATTATATTTATTTCAAGTTTGCATTTAGAGAAACCATTTTTATATTTTGCTGGTGGCTTTTATTCTTATTGCAGCTTTGCACAGGTCTACAGGCAATAGCTGAATGTTCTCAGCATTGAGGTATATTTCTTCTGTACACAATATGCACACTTATCCTTTTCTTAGCTTTCTTTTTCATTGCCTTTCCTAGATCCGGTGTTATTATGGAATTCATTGACTTAATTACCACTGCTAGTTGCTTTCCCAAACTGATGATGAAAGTCCAATGTATGAATTTTTATTGGTGTTCAGCATCACCAAAATGATGTATTCATTCGTTACAATTACATTGATCATGTTGAAGACAACGTCAAAATAGCAGGTGCGTTGGTTTTCTCTTCACCCTGTAACACCATGTCTTCTGGTCCAAGGTGTCAACTCCGCCCTTTGTTGTATATCGTTATAACTTCAGGCTTCTTTGCTTGTGATGACACCGTTAGTTGGTCACGAAGAGGGCTAGGGACAGTAACAACTTCGTTTTTCTTAGGAATATAAGAGGCCATCATCATACCTGATTGAAAACCAAATGATATGTCTTATATTTCACTTCAATTAGGTGAATAAAATTGGCGGGCAGTTTACCTTTGTTTTTCAGATAGTACCAACTAAAGTGCGCGTCATTTACGATGGCGGCCGAGTTTAGGTTCGTTTTGCGCATCTGACGTCACAAAACACAGCCAATGAACAGAGAACGACGTTGCCAGAGCTCAACTGCTGTGCAGAGCACGGACGAGTGTCTTCAGTTTTAGAAACGTTCAGTCATAAATATAGTAATTGAACAAAAGCAATGTCTTGGTAGCAGACTCTCTTTTACAGAAAGTTTGGAAAAAGCATTCTTTATGCCAATTGCTTCACATTCCATTAATTAATTAAACGAAACAAGCAATAAGCCTCCTAATTCAGGCGATAGCAAGGAAAGGTGTTTGTATCATTCTCACAAACCGCTTTTTCGCAACAAACAATATCGGTAATTGTTTCTTTCCTATTGTACTTCGACGAAACGTGAGTAATTCATAGTCATATCAACAGTGTTTGTCGGTATTTTGTGTGATAACTTAGACTGTCTCCAAGAGCTGCATTAGCGTAATTTTCAAGGTGTTTGGCTGCCAAGAGGAAGATTGCAAGTTCAAACTTCGTTCATTGCATAATATTTTCATTATTCAAAAACAATATCTAAGTGTCTCACTTCATGAATTTTATTCGTTTCGATGTAATTTTTTGAAATTTCTAGCGCTTTGACTTCATCATAATCATAATAAGTTGTCGATTTTTCTAATTTTGTCCTAGAAAATTTCTTTTCACAGCAATTACAAACAATGTAAAGGCACACATACGATATTCATGTTACCTGTTTTGTTTGTGTATCTTCTCCTCCGCAGTCACTGTTTAATATTCATATTGATATCTATTCTTTTGCGACAGTATTAATAGTATTATTTAGAGCAGGATTTCGGCTCGTACGTTGTCGATCTACTTGATTTTCTGATACAGTTCTTTGCTTGGCAGCTTTGGCAACATCACATTCAATGTTTTCGTCGACTGATCTGTGTTTTGGCTAGTATTTGCTGTCCGTTGTGGAAACACAAGTTGTTTGCGCACTGCGCCTCGCTGACAATATATTTTAGTTTCTGTTTTATTACGCCCACAATTCAGTTATGTTTACTTCGCCAACTTTGTTTTAATCAGAACTTTTTAGAAAGAAACCAAATGACTGTGGTATAAATAAAAGTTTTATTACAGTCGCGAAAGACGGAATATTTCTCAGTACTACATACACCACCTATCTGATACTTAAATTAAATGAGATATTGTTATACAGTAAATTTTATATGAAATTTAGGTATTTTGTCCACATTTCATTCTCAACATTGTGACAACTAAAGTCGACCATACGGAAAGTATGCGCTGTGGACTTTTACCTCTGCAAACTCTTCTAATTTTCGTGCAATGGTTTACTACATTTAATGCTGCAAAATACTGCGTTGAACATCGAAACAAAATTAAGTCATTTATGAGGGGAAGGTATCAGTCAAGAAGATGTGTAAAAATCAAATTTTAGGGACAAATAGTTTCTGTGAAATCAATGGTAAGTGTGTCAAAGCAGTCGGAACACTATGCGTCTGCACAGGCGAGCAGTGTGAAACGTCCCCTTAGAAAAATTAATGAATTAAAATTCATTGATTTTTCTAAGGGGACGTTTCAAGTGCACTGATGACAAAATTGCGTACAGCGCGGAATGTGGGGAGCACGTCTCTGAAGCAGCGAAACTGTTAATGCCGCCGTGGTGGCTTTACTTCATAAATTGCGCGCTGCCCCCTAAACGTAAGTTTGCGAAGTATACTATACTATGGCGCTGCTTCTCTTGGCGCGTACGTCGTTTGCAACTGGCAACGCAGCAATCTCCCGCGTCTGGGCGGCCACGCGCGAGCCGCCAAGATAAAAGAATTGAACTATAGTATCAGACTTTTTGGCAACAAATAGTGATCTAAATCAACAGACGTAAAAAATAATCATTGCTGATCTTACGTCCTCACTAAAAAAAGTTATCGCAGGCTCTTAAAGTTCAATCAACAGGGTTTTCACAACATTCTCTCAGAGTCACACGGTTCAGATTTCTTCCTCCTTCCCCAGATAACCTTCCATATTCCAGCAGTAGATTATCACACTGTCACAAACTACCTGCGGCTTTATTTCCTATCTACTAGGTTTTGATGGTATATATTGTCGAAATGGAGAGCGACCTTGGAATGTGACCAATGCATCCCTAAGGGTAATGTCCCACATCTCAAAAATTTCTCAGACTGGTTTCAATTTGTCTTTTGACCTATGTTCAGGTCGGGCTGCTGCATTGTCAAAGCACAATAACCTCAGAATAGCATGGAAGCTGTTGCGAGACATAATTTCGGTGAACAGTGGTCAGCCATTCTCAAAACTCCAAAACTGACTGTCGTCTTTATTTCTTGACTTGTAAACTCCAGTCAGGATTATAACACTAAAAATGCTTTTCATTTCATGCATGTCTTTAACCACCCTGTCCTCACATACGAGTCGACCTTCCTTGTTGATCCACATAAACACTTTGTCAATGAGAGGTATACGAAAGATCAAAAATGGTTCACATGCCTCTGAGCACAATGGGACTTAACATCTGAGGTCATCAGTCCCCTAGAACTTAGAACTACTTAAACCTAACCAACCTAAGGACATCACACACATCCATGCCCGAGGCAGGATTCCAACCTGCGAACGTAGTGGTCAGAGTGGTTCCAAACTAAAGCGCCTAGAACCGCTCGGCCATATCGGCCGGCCTATGAAAGATCGACATAAAGAAATATTCTTCATTACCACAGTTTTTAGTCGAATAACTTGTAGGTGCCTGGTTTTCTTTCAATACATCGTTTTTGCTCTGCCTACTATGAATTCCAGCTAGAGGAACAATAGCCCATATTGTTTTAAAAAATTCCCATTAGGAGAAAATAATAAGTCATACTCAACAGAATTTGCATTAAATTGTTCTTCTTAAAGTTCGTAAAGGGATTCTTCATGATCACCAGCTTTGTGTAGTTTTGAGTTTTCAGCAAGATCTACTTCATTACCATCCTCACTGGAATATTCACATTCAGTTGGTGGGTTTTCAGAGTCAGGAGACTGCTCCAAGAATTCCCTTATCTCTTCATCTCATAGTCATCTTCTCTGTAACATTTACAGTTTGTACAACAGACAAATGTTATGAAATAATGCACCAAGATAAACATGTGCTTATCGCAAGGAGAAAGAATAACAGTGCGGGACGACAATGGCAAATGACGTAACATGCGCAGCACAGACAGACATCTGGTTGTTGAGAAATTGCTTATAACCGCACAGGTCTGCGAGACCTGTACGGAAGGAAACATGCATCAACACTTTAACACAAGCCATAGGTACATTATTGTAATTTTTTCCATAAGTTGACAAATTAGGATCAATCATAGAATTTCGTTAAAATAACGTGTATAGTTACTAATAAAGAAGATATTAAACACTATAGACGAGCCTCTGAGGCCTGATGATAGGCAAGTGGTTAAGAAAAATGTGGGGAGAGCCCGTTCCATGAGCATTGCAAATTTGATGAGCACTGCGCAGGCCATTGTGCCTGTCTTTGATTGGATGGCTGAGAGCCGCTACTAGGGCAACGCCGCGACCATACATTCCTGTGCAGCCCTGGATGGTCTGGGGACTGCATCCACACAGTAGATCACACCAAGTCCTGCTGCTCGACTGTCTGAAATGAAGTGCTTGTGTGAAGTTTAAAATGAACAGTGGCCCACAGATATGTCAGAATTTCAAAACCTGGCGATGCACACTACACCTCTGGATAGCACTTCTGCAGTACAAGGTTGTACTGCTACATTTGTATAACTCACCACGAGAAACTTATGTGTAAGGTGGGTGGAATGTATTAAACAGGCCAACATCATTCATAACCAATCACCACTTTTGACAAAACATGTGAATTCATAGGTACAAGACATGTATACTCTAAAGCCGAGAAACAAATCCATTGTTAATTACACACGGTGAAACTAAATTCCATACATAGACTCTGAGGACAGGTGCCTCACACCAAAACAAGATAAAAATGTACAGTAAACATGGGTTATAAAATACATACCTGAAGAACTAAGAGCATTTTTTTTTTTTACTAGAAGAGATGTTTTCTACAGTTGCGAAGATGAATAAGTGCTCATAGCTCTTAAGGTATGCATTTTAGTGTCCATGATTAACAGACAGTTTTTTTTCTTGTTTTGATGTACGAACCTGTCTTCGAAGCCTTTAAGGGGAATTTAGTTACACCCTTCATACTTACAAGTTGAATCACAATCGCCAAAAACTTTGCAAACTCAAACGACGGAAGGAAAACGATATTCGACAATAGTCCGTCGTAGTCCTCCTGTGCACAGCCTTTTGTGATGAGAAACTCTGCCACCATAGGAAACATGGCCACAAGCACCCTGATGGATGCACGCTCAGCACCACAGCCCAGAGCGCCACCAACAGCGTGGTAACTAACGGCTGCACACTGACGGCTCGTGAACACGTACCAGGTGTGTGCGTCACACCGGGTGACAGGCGCCAACCGTGGCTACACCTTGCAGCCGGCCATACACACACACACACACACACACACACACACACACACACACACAAACACAAACACACCAACAGGTGAAGGCATGACTCGCGTCTAGCAGCCCACTTAGCTTTGCAATTACACAAACTTCTGCCATGGCTTGAGACATTCCACTCATGAAATATTACCAAGAAAGGGTAGATAACACATTTGTGACAGAGAAGGAGGAAGATTTCCAGGCGTGACCGACTATATCATGTAAGAAAGCCGAAGAAAGGAGACATCAGGACGCCTACAGAATAATGCAATCGTTTTCCACTCGATAAAGTGACGTTTTTGATGGTTTAATGTACTTTAGGCCAAGTCTAACGGCAGAGCGTTGTCAAACAAAGATTGTGCTGTCAGTGGTGAGAGCTAAGACCACCGGTCAGAGCAATTTAATTTTTTGTATTGAAATACGGAAACATTAAATCTGCTGCCACGAACGTGCAATTTACGTAAGCACACCGAAGCCAAGAGAAATGAGTGTTCCAACAGAAGCATAAAGTTGTTCACCTATCATTCCATAAGAAAGTAAATGACTATCACCGATACACGCTACTCCCCACTGTCAGACATATGATGTCTTGTAGAGAATGCATGTAGCAGCGGTTTGGAATGAGATGAAATAGATACTTGTAGTGACACTTAGACGAACGTATCTAAGACCACCTAGACGCTTAATATGACCACACAGCGTTCAGAAAATGTATAGTTAGCACAACGAAAACCAAGGGAGAAAGTTTCGAGATTAGTGCATGAGAACGTCAGGAGCAAGAAAGGCAATACCCAAAATAACAGAAGAGGAAATGAATGAATTCGCTGTGGTGCAGCCGCCCGTGGTGGCCTAGCGGTTCTAGGCGCTGCAGTGAGGAACTACGCTGCTGCTGCGGTCGCAGGTTCGAATTCTGCCGTGGGCATGGATGCGTGTGAGGTCCCTAGGTTAGATAGGTTTAAGTAGTTCGAAGTCTAGGGGACTGATGACCTCAGATTTTAGGTCCCATAGTGCTCAGAGCATTTTGAACCATTTGAGCTATGGTGCATACATACAGAAAATAAGAAAAGTTTGCATCAAAATCTGTGAGTTTCGTGTCAATATGGGCTTATGTAAAAGATTCCTAGAAGAAAATGCTTGGATTTCAAAAGGGATACTTGCACTGCTCTGCAGGATAACTATCTGTAAGTGCATTATAGAGACAGGATCATCCCACAGGGTATCTAAATAATTTGTGACGATTTCACAGGTGTGCTTCCTTCAATAATAATGCTTATGCGGGAAGTCGTTTTGCAAAGCCAAATTTGCCGCCATTCATAACACTGAGATTCTGCTGTCGTGACTAACACTGCGTTCCACATACCGGCGTAGGACTGTCAGCAGATCGAGCATGCAGGGGAAGCAGTGCCAAAACTTATTCTTCCAAGTTTCCAAAAATTCCTAGCAACACATTCTTCTAAACTGCAGATGTGGAACTAACGTCCAAGTATAGGGTGATCAAAAAGTCAGTATAAATTTGAAAACTTATTAAACCACTGAATAATGTAGATAGAGAGGTAAAAATTGACACACAAGCTTGGAATGACATGGGGTTTTATTACAACCAAAAAATGTTCATAAAATGTCCGACAGATGTCGCGTGAAAGACCTATTGCGCGCGTCGTTTGGTGATGATCGTGTGCTCAGCCGCCACTTTCGTCATGCTTGGCCTCCCAGGTCCCCAGACCTCAGTCCGTGCGATTATTGGCTTTGGGGTTACCTGAAGTCGAAAGTGTATCGTGATCGACCGACATCTCTGGGGATGCTGAAAGACAACATCCGACGCTAATGCCTCACCATAACTCCGGACATGCTTTACAGTGCTGTTCGCAACATTTTTCCTCGACTACAGCTATTGCTGAGGAATGATGGTGGACATATTGAGCATTTCCTGTAAGGAACATCATCTTTGCTTGGTCTTACTTTGTTATGCTAATTACTGGTATTCTGATCATATGAAGGGCCATCGGTCGGACATTTTTGAACTTTTGTATTTTTTTGGTTCAAATAAAACCCCATGTCATTCCAAGCATGTGTACCAATTTTTACCTCTCTATCTACATTATTCCGTGATTTATTCAGTTTTCAAATTTATACTGACTTTTTGATCACCCAGTATGTTCAAGAAGCGTTCCGGTCAGACGAATTTCGTGGCTAATACATCACCCTGACTGCTCCTCAGACCGCCACAGTTCTTGCCCCTAAAGGCTGTCACTCGTCAGGGTCATACTGAGCTGTTTGCGGTGCCCAGCACCTGTCTCTCGCCTACGATGGGTGGCAAACACCCGCCCAACCAGCAGCACAGCAATAACGTGCAGCCACAACATTCCAAAGAACTAGCAATGTGCGCCAAACATGCAAGGTCTTGGTATTGCTGGGGTAGCAGCTACCCTCGTGCTTGTGACACCATTTCTCACCCTCAAAGGCCACGAGACCGATGCCTACTAAAGACTTTGGAACATGGATGCAGTGGGTTGACCATGGGCTGCGCACTGGATGAGGGTGTACACTGTTAGCGCTTTAGCTTGTTGAAATAATAAAAATGTTTACATGCGCACCTTCCGTCCGACCACGCATGTCTTGTACTGTCGTACAGCTGACGGTGCAGATGTGTCTCATCTACCTCAGGTGAAAGCGAGCTACTTGCAGGCACCTGCGACTCAGGGTCTAGAAGGGCATTGGTTCACATCTCGATGGCAGCACACTGCAGCAGAGAAAATATTGGATGACTTGTGGCAGTAGCCAAGCACAGTGGAACTTAGTTCGATGCCAAACTGTGCTGACATTCCAGCCTGGCCGAGCGACCAGGTTTTATACACGACAAAGCACGTCTTGTTGTAGTTGAGGTCACGTACACAGTCTGTGTAGAGCCGTTGAAGAGTGTCAAAACGCTAGTTATTCTACCACTCCCTGAGTCATGACTGTGGGGATGCAGACACAGTAAATTTAAACCTGCAGGTGCCAATAAGATTTCTGTATCAGGCTCTGGCTGGTATCTACACGTCTACAAATTGAAACAGTAGGTCCTGTGCCACACTTGGTAAGGTAATAGCAGTTGTTTCATATGACAGACTCAAAACAGATTCCCAACTAAGTGTAGTAATTGTAGCAGTAGTGGTAGTAAAACTTCATTCCATAGATTTAAACAGATTTTCAACTAGCTACAGCGCAATGACTGCACCTCTCTTTTGATAGATGACAGTATTAGTCGGTTAACACTGATGTTTTCTGTACATAGGCTCTGGTGCGTCTGGTAGTCGTATGTGAAGAGAGATCTGTTGAACAGTATGATTAGTAGCACAAGTGAGGTGTGTAATGTAGCATTCGTTGACAGTATCAGTACTTTCCATTTGGAATGTTGCCTACTATTAATGCATGTGGTGCCAGAGCTTCTCGTAAGTCGAGTGCCACACAGTACACTTACAACTAAAGATTCATGCTTTACTGGGTGTTTTCCATTGTACATAGAACATATCTACGGAATTTGTGACAAATGCAACTTGGATTGGAAAAGGATTGGTGAATTTTGTTTGCTGTAGACACATCTATAAGTGAAGAGTAGACACCGGATGTCTCTGTAGGATTTCTAAGGGATTTCTGATGAACATTCCTCTGATCCCTTCAACAAGGTCACTGTAGATTTATATCCACATTAGTGTGAATTATCATTTTGTCTCCTTTCATCTCTATGTAGATTCGTCCTACAACATATTACAACAAAATTGTAACAAACCACCTCACACATCGTTATGTTATAGAAAACTGTAGCAAATTACCCAGTATTACAGTTCAATTGAAAAATATGGCTGAAAATAACTTACGTTACAGCAAAAATTTTAACACATTGCCCATATTACAAAACAAAGTAACAAATAATTCCATGTCACACAGAATTGTAACGAGTTTCACATGTTATAATAGCAAAACTATAACAAATACCCAAATCAGTGACTACTGAGTAGACTCAGCGAGCTTTGTGTCAAAACTGGTTTGTATCTTGGAGTCCGCTCTATTGACTTCCATATAGCGTAACACTTTAAAAAAGAATGGAACTAAGTCGTTGAAAGCATCACAACCCTCATTTATTGCCTATTTGAAGGTCTACTCTTGCATGTTGCTGGATTCTCTTTCATTAAAAACTTCAACTGTTAGAGGGATATTGACTGTGCTGCTCTGGTAACAACGTGGGTCTTTCAGAATTCTGTTCAATCATGGCCACAATTGCAATTAAATTATGGTACATATCGCAACGTTTTCTATGGGGAATACCATACGTTTTCAAAAACTACATCTGACTTGAATTCACAATCACACATAATTTCATTGTTGATGTGTTTACTGTGGCTTTAATTTAAGATGAACGATTCTCTGAAAATTTTTATGTACTCCTATTGAGATGACTTCATGAGTGGCTACTCCACAACATCATCTTGAAACAAAAGACTAGTTAAACCAGGAACACACACACACACACACACACACACACACACACACACACACACACACACACACACACACACACACACTTCCACAAATACAGTGACAATAATTCCTTGATGGTAGAATTATAGCTTGACACTTCATAATGTCAATGTTTACTCTAAAATCACACATCGCCAACTGACATCATTCTTTTTTTTTCGCTTTACAGTGCGGCTACCCTTCTAAAAAGCTCTGTGGTCGACGTGGTACAGCTGGACACTCTTGTTTCACTCTTTGGCGCTATGGAAGATTGTGCTATGGGACCTGTGGTTTGAATCTATAGAATGAACCTATTACTACACTCGCTGCAGCTATGAGTACGCAGACTGCGTTATGCTTACAACTACATAATTGCATATATTAACTTATTAGGATGGTGTGTATATTATCATCTCCAGGTTTCTCCAGTTTCGTTAGCACACCAGGAATTTCCAGTCTGCAAGCGACAGTGATTGATTTATTATTACTTCGTGAATTGCCTTACCCTGTGTGCGAAAACTCTATGCTAGAAAATATGTCTCCAAATCCCTGATGAGCGAACGTTTGAGGGTATTATTGGTCTCCTATAAACAGTGCTGCAGCTTTAGACTGGTTAGTACCTTTATACAAGGAGACCAGAAGTAGCACGTAGAAGTGGTTTACTGCGTCAGGCACCTGGTGAGTGAATAATATGTTTAGGCAAGTTCATCCCTATAGGGGAAAATGTGTTTGTTTTGCAATAGCATCACAAAGCGCATTTTCACACTATAGGAAGTAGGTCAGCTAGAACAAAAAAACAGAAAATCACAAAATAGTGTGCATGTTCCCACATATCGGAAACTGCTATCTTGTACATGAATACTTGAGCAATGCACTACACACCGTCAGCTAGATTGGTATCAATGGTTGCACTTGGTAATGGGATGGGTGACCATTGTGCAGCGGTCTGTGAGGCAGCGTGGAGTCATCATGAATTCGGTCAGCAATGGGGTGAGAGGGGAAAACTGAGTGGCTGCAAAAAGCCTCAGTGAACTTCCGATGTCATCCACCGGGTCATTTATGTATACTGTTAATAGCAACGGTCCTATGACACTCCCCTGCGGCACACCTGAAATTACTCTCACTTCGGAAGACTTCTCTCCATTGAGAATAACATGCTGCGTTCCGTTATCTACGAACTCCTCAATCCAATCACACAATTGATCTGAGAGACGTGACGTTCAGCAGCTGACATTGTGAGACAATCTAGAGTTATCTCAGTTGGTAGATTATGGACATGGAACATCGGCTGGTTAAGTAATTCTCAATGTCAATGAAATTTACCAACAGCCGTGTAACTTAAGATGTTATTTTATTTTATTTTGAAGGTTACAAGTTTCAGAATTTCATTATGCCATCATCATGGCAACTCCATCAGGTTTTCGAATGAAGCACAAGTGTAACGATTGAATTCACGACATCGAGTGATATATGGCCGTATATGACATTTCCGTTTATTTGGAGAGATGCACGAGGGGCATGAAGATGGCATAATGAAATGTTGAATCTGGTAGCCTTCAAAATAAGATAAAATAACATCTTAAGTTACGTGGCTGTTGTATTTCATTGACGTTGACACTCTAGAGTAAGGTTGAATGTAGTAACAAGGAAAAGAAAAAGCAAACTTTGGTGCAAACAGCATCGTAAGTTTCCTGATAGGAGATTGGAAAAGTGTGCGCTGTCACTACGGTTCCAGCACTGAGGCTCAGTATTCAGGCATTAGCAAAACTTACGTAACTACTGTTTGTTAACAGCTGGAGGGATATTCCACCTTACGCAAGACACCATTTGATTAGATTCTCTTTACCCAAATGTTTTGGAGCTTTTCTGATACCTTCAATGGGATTTTTTATTGTTCAGTCCGAAAATTGTTGATATTTGACGCCTTGATACCACCCATGTGTATAGGGGTGATATCAAGGTGTCGAACCTTTTGCGTTATTTTTTTACGTATTACTGATGGCACATGTTACATACCAGACACAAGAAATATTGCGTTTTAATGCTATGGCGAAAGTGGTGCTTAGAGTTTGGAAAAAAGTTATGTTGTTTTACATATACTACAAATGACACCAACAAGTTATTTTGTGGTTGTAGATTTATAACTTGCATACTGTTTTACACCCACTCATTTGCGTACAGTCGAAGTGCTTTTCTTCATCTGAGACCGAAAATCACTTTATTCACCATGGCATAAAAGTACCATATTTCGTGTCTCCATAGTGCAACACTTGTCATTAACTATATACTGTACGTAAACCAACGCAAAAATGTCACGCCTAATTATAACTTCTTTAAAGATACAAATAACTTTAGACTGAATTTCAAATGTTACCATAGCATTTTCAGACTGAAGAAAAAGGTAGTAAGAAAAACTAAACAGACAGTCTCTTCTCTAAGATGGAGTATCTCTCTAGTCCTTTATGTTTGGTTAACTGAGCATGGAATACATTTCACTGCAATGAATAAATGTTATTTTAGAGTTATTTTACTTGCAATATATGTTCTGAGCTGTTAATAGCATACGAACTATCAGATCAATTGTGTGATTGGATTGAGGAGTTCCTAGATAACAGAACGCAGCATGTTATTCTCAATGGAGAGAAGTCTTCCGAAGTGAGAGTGATTTCAGGTGTGCCGCAGGGGAGTGTCATAGGACCGTTGCTATTAACAATATACATAAATGATCCGGTGGATGACATCGGAAGTTCACTGAGGCTTTTTGCGGATGATGCTGTGGTGTATCGAGAGGTTGCAACAATGGAAAATTGTACTGAAATGCAGGAGGATCTGCAGCGAATTGACGCATGGTGCAAGGAATGGCAATTGAATCTCAATGTAGACAAGTGTAATGTGATGCGAATACATAGAAAGATAGGTCCCTTATCATTTAGCTACAAAACAGCAGGTCAGCAACTGGAAGCAGTTAATTCTATAAATTATCTGGGAGTACGCATTAGGAGTGATTTAAAATGGAATGATCATATAAAGTTGATCGTCGGTAAAGCAGATGCCAGACTGAGATTCATTGGAAGAATCCTAAGGAAATGCAATCCGACAACAAAGGAAGTAGGTTACAGTACGCTTGTTCGCACACTGCTTGAATACTGCTCAGCAGTGTGGGATCCGCACCAGATAGGGTTGACAGAAGAGATAAAGAAGATCCAACGGAGAGCAGCGCGCTTCGTTACAGGATCATTTAGTAATCGTGAAAGCGTTACGGAGATGATAGATAAACTCCAGTGGAAGACTGTGCAGGAGAGATTCTCAGTAGCTCGGTACGGGCTTTTGTTAAAGCTCCGAGAACATACCTTCACCGAAGAGTCAAGCAGTATATTGCTCCCTCCTACGTATATCTCGCGAAGAGACCATGAGGATAAAATCAGAGAGATTAGAGCCCACACAGAAGCATACCGACAATCCTTCTTTCCACGTACAATACGAGACTGGGATAGAAGGGAGAACCGATAGAGGTACTCAGGGTACCCTCTGCCACACACCGTCAGGTGGCTTGCGGAGTATGGATGTGGATGTAGATGTAGATGTAGATGTGACTGCTTTGTACTCGTTGTTCTCCTGCTTTTTCATACACTTCATATGTCTCGTTCTCAGCAGTTAGCTCAGCCTTCCAGTGGCTTATTATATGTTGTGTCGTGGTCGAGTTCTCCCAATGAAAATCTCTCTACTTTTAATTTATACAACAAACTAACTACGGAACATCTATAATTAAAGCAGTCCGAGGGCCATGTACAGTCTTGGATCTGTATACTGCTTCTCTCAAAATGTTTCTAATGTAAAGTAGGGTGACTGACCAGTACTTGGAAGCAGTGTGGTGAGCCAAACACTAGTGATTCATGCCTCAAGGTGAAGGCTCGTTCGAAAAGAAACGGCCGCGGCGGCGAAGGAAAGGCCAGTCTTGAGGGCCAGCGCCTTGTGGTCTGACAAGGCCAGTGAGTGCTGGCTGTGGTACAGGTGCGCAGAACACCCGACGTCTGTGCCAGTGTTAACGTCTGCGTCATTGGGTGGCCGTTGGCCGTCAGAGCCCTGCCAGAAATAGCAGCGCTGGACACGCAGTACGTGCCTCGTGTGCCTCAACCTAGCTAGCTGTGCGTCACAACACTGGGGTTCCCCTGTCTGGCGGCAGCGCTCTACCCCGTTGTGACGTAACAGAGGCTGCAGCAGAACGCCGCCACCAGTTCTCTGTGTCCAAGAAGCGACACACCGGCCTTCCTCCACCTGCCTCGCTGTAGTGAATGTCAATGCCGCCGCGAGCGTCATTCACGTAGCATTTCTTGGCAGGTCCGACACTGATTACTATACAAAACCAATTTCAGATTCGTTCTGAGACGCTGGTACGAACGGCAGGAATGAAATGAGTACTCACATAGTACGAAAGAACTCTTTGTCATGGTATCAGTGTGCACAGCTATTGTCCACTCTGAACTCTTACGTTATGCTGCCACGTGATAGTCAATATGATCAACTCAGGACCAGTGCAACAACAATTCACTTTACATGCTTTCGCTTTAAAGGACGCCCGCAGACCATCTGACGCTAATTCACATCCGATTTTTTTTTTTTTTTTTTTTTTTTTTGGCTCTGAGCACTATGGGACTTCACTTCGGAGATCATCAGTCGCCTAGAACTTAGAACTACGTAAACCTAACCAACCTAAGGACATCACGCACAACCATGCCCGAGGCAGGATTCGAACCTGCGTCCGTAGCGGTCGCGCGTTTCCAAACTGTAGCTCGTAGAACCCTTCGGCCACCCCGGCCGGCTTTCTTTTTCTTTATTTTTTGCGTGCCTCGATATATGCATTACTCCACGACTCTGAAACAGTTACACTGTTTAGATATACAGGGTGATTCCATGATTATGTCAGAAATTCATAGATGGTGGAGGTGGTTACATGTATTTCGAAACTACTGAGGCGACACTAGTTCTGATATCTCTAGCAGTGAATCTCTTCTACTGCAAGCTCACCTCCTTCTATATATGGGGAGGTGGTAGTAAGAACCAAATACAGAAAAAACTATTAAATGGGGGATCCAAAATATATACTTTATGAGCTATGAGCACTTGTTCAGTAGAAGGTATTGTTTACAGCAGCACAGATGAAGAAGTGATCATAAATCTCAAGGCTTGCACTTTGACACCCATGTTTATTGGGCACTTTTCTGTTATTTTGGTCCATGCTACTTCCTCGCAAAATATAAAAAGTAAACAGTAGCCGAGGTGCTTGACTTTTAATCGTTTTTTAAACTGTGGTTCCTTTGACTGTATGCCATCGTCATCTCTATAACTTTCATTAGGGTTTAAGAAGGCGAGTCTGTCAGATTCTTCAAAGAAAATCGTTCTCCCACACGATCTCCGAAATTTTCGGTATATCTTGTACAGTTTTGATCTTCTCTTTACCGAGTAGTGTGTAACCTGGCACCCATCTAAAAAAATCTTCTGATGTCGGCCTCTACTTTTCGTATGTTTACAGAGGAATGTCATCACATTGCAAAACTCGATTTTCATCGGTTTTTCGTTGTTTTTCGCTAAATCCTTTTAATTCTGCCACAAATGATTTGAATTTATTTTTTATTTTCTCGTTAATGTCCACTTCATTGCAGTAAAATACATTATGTCCTAAGAATTAGCTGTTTATACGTATGTATGATTTAATGATTTATAATTATTTTTGTCATTAAGCCCACTGCTTTCTTTACATACACAATTAGTATATCTACATCTACATACATACTCCGCAAGCCATCCTACGGTATCAGCAGTGTGTCTCAAAAAGAAACTTCAGTGATTCCCATCTGATTTCCTGAACCATCTCCGCAACACTTGCAAGTTGTTCGAACCTGCCGTTAACACATCTAGCAGCCCACCTATGAACTGCCTCGATGTCTTTCTTTAATCAGATCTAATACGCATTCCAAACACTCGAGCTCTACTCAAGAATAGGTCGCATTAGCGTCCTATTTGCGGTCTCCTTTACAGATGAACCACGCTCTCCCAAAATTCTCTCAATAATCCGATGTCGACCAGTCGCCTTCCCTACCGCAGTTCTCACAGGCTCGTTCTATAAGACGTGACTGTGACAAGCAAGACACTACTAGCAGTGTACCCGTACATAGAGGATCCGTTTGTTCCACTCACCTGCATTAACTTACATTTCTCTACGTTTAGAGCGACTGCCATTCATAACACCAACTAGACATTTTGCTAATATTAGTACTGATCTGTTAATGATTCTCAAAAGAGTAATGTTATTTTTTTTTCTTTTTTTAGTCGATGCAACCCGCCATAAATTTCTGTGCTATGCCAACCTCTTCATCTGAGAGTAGCACTTGTAACCTACACCCTCAATTATTTCCTGGGTGTGTTCCAATCTCTGTTATCCTCTATAGTTTTTTCCCTCTACAGCCTCCTCTAGCACCGTGGAAGTTACTCCCTGACGTTTCTGACGTCTTAACAATTGTCGTATCATACTATCCCTTCTCCTTGTCAGTGTTTTCCACATACTCATTTCCTCTTTGATTGTGCGCAGAAATTTCTCTTTCCTTACCTTATCAGTCCATCTAATTTTCAGCATTCATCTGTAGCACCACAGCCGGCCGGTGTGGCTGTGCGGTTCTAGGCGCTTCAGTCTGGAACCGCGTGACCACTATGGTCTCAGGTTCGAATCCTGCCTCTGGCATGGATGTGTGTGATGTCCTTAGGTTAGTTAGGTTTAAGTATTTCTGAGTTCTAGGGGACTGATGACCATTGATGTTAAGTCCCATAGTGCCCAGAGCCATTTGAACCATTTTGTAGCACCACATTGTAAGGTGTCAGGCAAATCCAACACCTTCCATGAAACCCTGACATGATAAGCAAATCCAGTAGTATGTCACATAGCTCCGAATAAATCGTGACATTAAATTAACCAAATTAATTAGAGTAACGAGTGAGTAAATGGAATACCACCGACTGACACAAGAATGCCTAAATGCATGTCGTACCTTCCCACCGTGAGACCGACGCAGTTCCGAGGAGACAAAAGAGAACAGAAGCCGAGAGCAGAATCGTGTTAAGCTAGAAGGCCCTACGATAAGGGACGGACTGGACACCCACATCACCAGCCTACCTCTAAGACTACGACCCACACGTTAACCTTAAGCTCCGCCTACAAAAATTCTGTCTATCCAATGAGACACTTTATACTTTTCGTGGTTGGGGAATGTTTTTAAAGTTTGCAACGTAACAGAGACGCGAAAAAGTCCCACACTAAAACCTGCAGCTGGTGTGGTCCTTTTAGCGTTATCGTAAGATCTATACTGTTCTTCTGGAGGGCTGTATCTTTTAACATGGGCTGGAGGCTGGTCCTAATGTAACAGACACGCGAAAGAGTCTCACACTAAAACTTGCGGCTGGTAGTGACCCTTTTTGTGTTATCGTAAGATCTATACTGTTTTTCTGGAGGGCTCTAGCTTTTAACATGGGCTGGGGGGTGGTCCTTGATGTAACAGAGACGGGAAACAGTCTCACGCTAAAACGTGCAGGTTGTGTTATCACCACCCTTCGAACTTAATTTTTGCACTGAATTTAGGCAATAATTGAATCGTCTAAGTCAGTCAATAATTTTCTAATTTATCTAAATTTTGTTGTGTACTGTTCAGCCACATTATTCAGTTCTATGCTAGTTTGTATTACTAATTTATATTTTTATGTTCTTCCACATTATAATTAAAAATGACAAGAGAAGAATATTTTTGTGCTATTATTAATTTTTAATTATTTTCTTTCTTTATTTAAGTGTGAAGTTTGTTATCGAAATTGATTAGTCTTTAACATCGATTTTCTTAGAAATATTGTTTTTATAAAAGCAGTAATTAAGTAAAATCTATTCCTTACACATTTTCTAAATATTATGTACAAGTAAAATGGTTTTGTTTCTAGACACTCATTTCAACATTGTTACACTAACAAATAAGAAATATTTCCAAGAATTGCTTTGACAAAGAATTATACATTCACGAGTATTGAGATATTATCCTAATAAATGGTACAAATGTTAAAAAAAGGGAAAACATCCAACAAGATAATTTTTTATTCTTTGTTTTATAAGGAGAAAATAAGTAAAATATATTTATTCTTTTATTTTTATGAGGAGAAAAGGAGTGGCATATAGTTTTAGCGTTTATTACGCCTTACTTTGTGTTCTTTATATACTGTCCATTTCAGAACTAATGACTTGTTTTTTTGATAGTCTATTTTTTACTTAAGTCCAAAGTCAATGACTGTTATTTTGTAGTTTATTAGCTGTCTGGTGTGCTTAACTTATTTAGTTTTTCACACGTTTCTTTTGCACAATTCCTACATCACATAATTTGATTTCACACATTCACACAATCCTATGAATGTTTAAGCATGAGGTTGGCGAATGTTTTTGCACGAAGGTGATGGACTTGAGCGAGATGGATGTGGGAAAGTATTTGATGTACAGCTTTGTTCGTCGTTCCTTGTTGGCTTTGCAAGTGTGTGTTGCTGTTGTGATGGTGCTGTAACGGAATGGAGCTGTGAGTGAAGAACCTCGTGGTTTACTGGCTTTGTATGCATGAAAGTCATCGTTATGTGTCGCTGAAAGCGGTCGTTTTTCGTTGTAATACTTCGCAGACGACTAGTTTACAGTAGGATTTTGATTTGGGAAAGTATGTAGTCTATTCTTCACCCATCTTCTTTCTTGGTCTCAATCTTGTGCATCTTCAACTTCTGTTCTTCCTGCTTTTTCTCTGCTTCTTGGTTCTTCTCTGGGCAGGATATGGGAATATTTATTGATAACTAGTCGCTTTGAAGTTCTCCTCTTAGTAACAGTTTGATAAATTGTTTGGGCACGTCATTTTTACTTTGTGGAAGTTTTCTTCAGTTTCGTGCATCAGCGTGCTGTTTAATAGCAGTAGTGTGACTTTCACACATATTTTTTGCCAGCAGTGGCTGGCCCAAGCGGTCTTCTCGTCAGGTCATTTTTTGCTCGCTCCGCTGAGTGGGGGGCGCCCCGGGGTTTACGAGCGGCGCGGCGGAAGTCGGGTGTGTGCTTGTCTGTCTGTGCACCCTTCTGACGGCGGCGACCCGTCGTTCGGCGTCCCATCGCTACAGGGCTCAGGCACTATATGGTTCCACTTGGCAGATATACAGCAGCCCATTTCAGCTACAAGGGCCTTCTGTAGGTCTCGCTGTCCTCATGTCTTGCTAATTACGTCCTTTTCTTTCTTGATACTTCTCACGTTGCAACTTGTGGGTCGTTGCATCTGGTCTTTGTTGGAGTTTTTACAATGGTTCTTACAAAAAGTTTTACTTATAATCATCTAACATACGTCTAGTATCTACTTGTTTTACGCCTTCTTAAAAAACTTTACAAATTTCGGCGCCCTTTCCATGTTACAATTCTAAGATATTTGGAGTCTTAACGTCTAGTCAAGAATCCTCAAATTCGTTTTTTATTTTTGTGTAGTGTCATGGTGTATAGCATTTTAGTATTTCATGCTGTTAGACTATCTACGCTTTATCCCTTCACCTTAATATATGGTACTATTGGTTTTATTATTGAAACTCTTTTTCCCACCTTCCTCTCTCTTCATCTTATCTCCAACATAAACTTAAAATATTGTGCTGATTATTTACCAGTAATAAAATTAATCTTCAAACTCTTACTGAAAGTGTTTAATACTGCCAGCCTTAGGTAAAAATACCTCTGCTTTATCTCATAAAATACCCTCTAATTCTCTTTTACTGTGACGAAATACTTTGAATTTCTTGCAATTTTTTGTCGATTTCTTTATGGACTTCTAACATGAGTTGAGGCGATTCCTTCTTTTGTGCATACCATTCTAATTCTTCTTCCTCTTTATCTTGCGTCATTCTTAATTGTTTGTTTATAACTGGTATTTCTTCTAATTTTAGCTTTTGCTCAAAGAGAAGTGTGACATTCCCGAATGTTGCGCTACCTTTCCCCATATCTATTATCGCTCGTCTCTCATTTTAAAAATCTGCACCTATAATCAAATTTACAGTTAGTTCAGGTATAATCACGAAGTTGGCTTCGATATTTTGACCTTGGCACGAAAGAGTTAACCTTGTTTGTCTCGTAACTTCCGCAGCATTGTTTCTAATAGGACCTCTTACTTCAATCTTATGTGCTTTCAGAACTGGCAATTCCTCATTGGCATTACACTGCATGAATAAATTTTCTGAGATCGCAGTCAGTTCACTTCCGCTATCAATTACAATATTGACTGGGATATGCTTTAACATGGCCTTCACAATTGGTTGAATTTGAAAGGGTTGGTTCTGTTCTTCTTCTTCTTGCATCAACGAATCCTCCACTGAATCATACATGAGACTTTTAAGGAATTTCCCTTGTGAATTCGAACTTTCTGTAGGGTAAGCTTCGACTGCTACTTCTCTCTCTTTTATTTCATCTCCTTCCTTCATTTACACTTTCTTCTACATCCTCTACTTTTTCCTTATCCTCGTCTATCTTCTCCTTCTTCGTCGCTACTTCCATATAATCGCATCTAAATGCTCTAATTATCGTTTCATAACTTCCTTCATTATATACGGTGGGTTGTGTGCCCACTTGTAACTTAGTTTCAACTTCTGACGACTGTGCATTATCCTCATTGAATTAGCTTTCCCTGGTTTCAAATAGCTCTGCAGTACTCATTACTTCGTCATTTCCTCCTACATTTGTTGTGCATACCTCTGGTGATTCATCTTCCTCGTCAGAATTCTCCCAAATAATTTCGACCCAACACGATATTGTTATTTTCTTGTCTTCGTTTTCATCTGGTCCCTGCAGATTTGTTTCTTCCTTCTTCTCTTCTCGTGATAAGATTTTTACTTCTCTGTTCAAGGTGCTGCAATTGTCCTGGGTCGGTGCATCATCCTCTTTGGCATGGGCGCTTAGTTGTCAACTCGAACGATTATCGTGTTTTGGTGGTCTTACCTCAACCTCTTCTATCTGTATTCGCTTTTCTTGTTCAGCTTGTTGATAATGGTTTCTTTGTCGAAAATTTGTCGGTCTATTGGTTCTCCAGTACCCGTTCCTGTTCTCATTATTCCCTCTGTAATAGTTGTAACGTGTATCCACAGGAGATGTGGCCTGTAGTTGAAGAAGTGTCATGATGATCTCTCCATTGGCAAAAGAATCCGGAATAGTCCCCCATTCGGAACTCCAGGAGGGGACTGCCAAGGGGGAGATTACCATGAGAAAAATATTGAATAATCAACGAAAGGATAATGTTCTACGAGTCGGGGCGTGGAATGTCAGAAGCTTGAACGTGGTAGGGAAACTAGAAAATCTAAAAAGGGAAATGCAAAGGCTCAATATAGATATAGTAGGGGTCAGTGAAGTGAAGTGGAAGGAAGACAAGGATTTCTGGTCAGATGAGTATCGGGTAATATCAACAGCAGCAGAAAATGGTATAACAGGTGTAGGATTCATTATGAATAGGAAGGTAGGGCAGAGGGTGTGTTACTGTGAACAGTGCAGTGACCGGGTTATTCTAATCAGAATCGACAGCAGACCAACACCGACAACGATAGTTCAGGTATACATGCTGACGTCGCAAGCTGAAGATGAACAGATAGAGAAAGTGTATGAGGATATTGAAAGGGTAATGCAGTATGTAAAGGAGGACGAACATCTAATAGTCATGGGCGACTGGAATGCAGTTGTAGGGGAAGGAGTAGAAGAAAAGGTTACAGGAGAATATGGGCTTGGGACAAGGAATGAAAGAAGAGAAAGACTAATTGAGTTCTGTAACAAGTTTCAGCTAGTAATAGCGAATACCCTGTTCTTGAGTCACAAGAGGAGGAGGTATACTTGGAAAAGGCCGGGAGATACGGGAAGATTTCAATCAGATTACATCATAGTCAGACAGAGATTCCGAAATCAGATACTGGATTGTAAGGCGTACCCAGGAGCAGATATAGACTCAGATCACAATATAATAGTGATGAAGAGTAGGCTGAAGTTCAAGACATTAGTCAGGAAGAATCAATACGCAAAGAAGTGGGATACAGAAGTTCTAAGGAATGACGAGATACATTTGAAGTTCTCTAACGCTATAGATACAGCAATAAGGAACAGCGCAGTAGGCAGAACAGTTGAAGAGGAATGGACAACTCTATAAAGGGCCATCCCAGAAGTTGGGAAGGAAAACATAGGAACAAGAAGGTAGCTGCAAAGAAACCATGGGTAACAGAAGAAATACTTCAGTTGATGGATGAAAGGAGGAATTACAAACATGTTCCGGGAAAATCAGGAATACAGAAATACAAGTCGCTGAGGAATGAAATAAATAGGAAATGCAGGGAATCTCACACGAAATGGCTGCAGGAAAAATGTGAAGACATCGAAAAAGATATGATTGTCGGAAGAACAGACTCAGCATACAGGAGAGTCAAAACAACCTTTGGTGACATTAAAAGCAACGGTGGTAACATTAAGAGTGCAACGGGAATTCCACTGTTAAATCCAGAGGAGAAAGCAGATAGGTGGAAAGAATACATTGAAAGCTTCTATGAGGGTGAAGATTTGTCTGATGTGATACAAGATGAAACAGGAGTCAATTTAGAAGAGGTAGGGGATCCAGTATTAGAATCGGAATTTAAAAGAGCTTAGGAGTACTTACGGTCAAATAAGGCAGAAGGGATAGATAACATTCCATCAGAATTTCTAAAATCATTAGGGGAAGTAGCAACAAAACGACTATTCACGTTGGTGTGTAGAATATATGAGTCTGGCGATATACCATCTGTCTTTCGGAAAAGCATCATCCACACAATTCCGAAGACGGCAAGAGCTGATAAGTGCGAGAATTATCGCACAATCAGCTTAACAGCTCATGCATTGAAGCTGCTTACAAGAATAATATACAGAAGAATGGAAAAGAAAATTGAGAATGCGCTAGGTGACGATCAGTTTGGCTTTAGGAAAAGTAAAGGCATGAGAGACGCAATTCTGACGTTACGGCTAATAATGGAAGCAAGGCTAAAGAAAAATCAAGACACCTTCATAGGATTTGTCGACCTGGAAAAAGCGTTCGACAATATAAAATGGTGCAAGCTGTTCGAGATTCTGAAAAAAGTAGGGGTAAGCTGTAGGGAGAGGCTGGTCATATACAATATGTACAACAACAAGGAGGGAATAATAAGAGTGGACGAACAAGAACGAAGGGCTCGTATTAAGAAGGGTGTAAGACAAGGCTGTAGCCTTTCGCTCCTACTCTTCAATCTGTACATCGAGGAAGCAATGGTGGAAATAAAAGAAAGGTTCAGGAGTGGAATTAAAATACAAGGTGAAAGGATATCAATGATACGATTCGCTAATGACATTGATATCCTGAGTGAAAGTGAAGAAGAATTAAATGATCTGCTGAACGGAATGAACAGTCTAATGAGCACACAGTATGGTTTGAGAGTAAATCGGAGAAAGACGAAGGTAATGAGAAGTAGTAGAAATGAGAACAGCGAGAAACTTAACATCAGGATTGATGGTAACGAAGTCAATGAAGTTAAGGAATTCTGCTACCTAGGCAGTAAAATAACCAATGACGGACGGAGCAAGGAGGACATCAAAAGCAGACTCGCTATGGCAAAAAAGGCATTTCTGGCCAAGAGAAGTCTACTAATATCAAATTCCGGCCTTAATTTGAGGAAGAAATTTCTGAAGATGTACGTCTGGAGTATAGCATTGTATGGTAGTGAAACATGGACTGTGGGAAAACCGGAACAGAAGAGAATCGAAGCATTTGAGATGTGGTACTATAGACGAATGTTGAAAATTAGGTGGACTGATAAGGTAAGGAATGAGGAGATTCTACGCAGAACTGGAGAGGAAAGGAATATGTGGAAAACACTGATAAGGAGAAGGGACAGGATGATAGGATCTCTGCTAAGACATGAGGGAATGACTTCCATGGTACTAGAGGGAGCTGAAGAGGGCAAAAACTGTGGAGGAAGACAGAGATTGGAATACGTCAAGCAAATAATTGAGGACGTAGGTTGCAAATGCTACTCTGAGATGAAGAGGTTACCACAGGAAAGGAATTCGTGGCGGGCCGCATCAAACCAGTCAGTAGACTGATGACCAAAAAACAAAAAAAACAAAAAAACAAAAAAAATATTTGTTGCCGTTCCTGGGTGAATTATAGTTATTCCCATATTCCCTCCTAAATCCATAACCGGTTCTTTGTTGAAATTTATTGTCCTTTCTTGGTGCAAATTTATCACGTGGTTCGTAATTATTGTTTCTTCGTACTGTGTCTTGTGGATTCCACTGCTTTTTGCTTTCGTTTTCACTTGCGCTTCGTCTTTTTCTTGCGTCATCTTCCGAAAATATGAACTCTAGTTCCCTTAGAATACGTTTAAATGCTTCGACGTCATTGCCTCCGCGACCTACTAATGATTGCTGGTATTTCAATGGTAGCTTCATCGCACATAATTTAATCAACTCTCCGTCACTGTATGGTACATCTAAGCATTGATTTTTCTTTGCCATTACTTCGAAAAGTTTCACGGGACTCTTCTCTCCTGAATTTTCAAAATATGGGTTGTGTAATAATTCGTACTTCACTCTGATCTCTGCTTCGCTGGACCAATATCGTGAGAGAAACTTCTCTCTGAAATCTTCGTACGATCGGCATGTCGCTGCAACATTCTGCATGGTTTCTGCGACTGTTCCTGACATGTGTGCACATATAAAGTCTAATTTGTCTGCTAGCGTCCTGTGTTCTGGTAATCCTACTCGGAATTGATCAATAAAATTTCGTGGATGTAATGAGTTTCCTTCGCAAAAGTGTTGAAATTTTCTGATTGTGAGGAAATGATCGTTGTCGTACTTCGTCATAGTTCCATATGAAATTCGCGATTCTTCGCCACTTTTGTTTCTGATCATTTCTCCCGTCGTTCTTCCCTGTTGTGGTAGATCCATTGGATATTGTCCACTGTAACTTTCGCCTACCCTTGCGTAGTATCGTTGGAGTGGTACGCAATAATTTTCTTCCATCGGTTGTGAACGTGTAGCTGAATGCATTGCACTGTACTCTTCGCGACCTGGCTTTCCATTGTCACGTATTGGTTGGGTATCTTGTCTGGCTAACCTTGACGCTTCATTGCACGATCCAGACTGTCTTGAAACATACATTTGGGGTTCCGCATGTGTTTGTGATGACGTTTGTTCATCAAGAATTTCGAAACGTGTTTGTTGCTGTGCAGGCTGTCTGATTTCATGTATGTTGCTTTCCGCCTGTGATTGGAATCGTAATTGCGTAATATTTTCGTTAATTTCTTGTTTTTCCGGTGCTGTTACAGATAAGGATGTGGTTGCAGACTCTGTGCTTGTTCGCTCCTGTTCACTACGCTCTTCAATGATTTGCAACAATTCTGTCCGCAATTTCTGAAATTGTCGCTTCGTTTGCGCTTCTATTTTGACTATGCGGTTGCCATATCTTTTCAGCGCTGCTTTTGTGATACGTTTGTGTAACACACTGTGTTCAACAATTTCACGGGCTGTACCTGCTGCTTGTCTAGTAATTACGTTTACCTGTTTCTTTAGTTTCTTGACTTCTCCCTGGGTGTTGTTGCGTAATGTTTCGATCTCGTCCTGAATGTCATTACTCAATGTTTGTACGTCCGCTTGTACCTTGTCAATGTCTGTTATCAATTTATTGTGACCTGTTATTAAGTTTCCTATCACTTCTCGAGATTCTTCTGCCTCGTCTTCAGTGTGACTTAGATGTAACTGAATTTTTTTGTTTTGTTCTTTAATCGCACTCATTTGTCTCGTGGTTTCTGCATTCTGAATTTGAATTTGATTCGCAATTTCTTTATTTTGTCTTGTCATGGTTTCCGTAATTTGTTGTAATAATTCTGCCAGATTGGTGGGTCCTATTGCGTTTTCTTCCGACATCCTACATTCTGTGCTTTCGCCCAAGGGTTAGTTCGCAACCGATTGCATTGACCTGTGCTGTGACACGTTTCTGCTCCCATTCCTTGTACTCTGTGGTGAGGGAGCTCTGATTATTTATACTATGGGTTCTACGTATTCAAGACGCAAGTTAGAATCCTCATCGACTGCCTCACTACTTTCCTGCTCCTCTGTCGTATGCTGACTTAGATTTTCTGTGCCTTGGCGTACATTATCCTCGTTATGGTGCGTTATATGTCCTATTTCACGCGATACTGCATCGTCTGTTGTACTGTCCTCTATTCTCTGTCCATTTTCATGCTGGGTCTCTACCTCAATTCGATCAAGGTCTCGAACTGCCATTGCTAATCTTTCCTAATCCCTTATTTTCTGTTTTAAAAGCAATTCACGCGCCCTGCTTCGCGTCAACATGCGCTCATACGATCTCACGCGTTTCATAAACTTTTTGCACACCCGACTTGACAAACAATTCACTTACTTGTTGGGTCAGAACCAACTTGTCAACAATGTATCCGCCACCTGTGCGCTTGCATTGGAGAGAAAACGTAATTCTAACAATACTAAAATTCATAACTTAATTATGCTATTGTGTCTGATAGAATTCTCACTTGAATACTTTCTTACTATCTGTCGCTGCAACTACTGTTTTCGACTATGTAGAACATTTAGAAAAAAATTTTCTATCAAAATTTTTTAGCAGGATATTTTTCTGACCTAGTTAGTCATGTGGTTGATCTTCAATCGTGGTATTTTACCATCCTGGCAGGGTCGCCATTTTCTAAAGATTTATGGTGGTGTCTCATTGTTCTATATCGTGTCTCCCTACAACTTTAGCGCAACGACGCTCTGGGCGTGTTTTTTAGGGAACTGACTAGTCTGAACCTGGGACCTGTTGCTGGTAAGGAGACGACAGACCACACATGACATGTAGAATTCAGAGGAGTTCAGTGAGACTAACGATGATATAACCAAATACTTAATGATCTCAGCGTCAGCTCCACTGCACTCCCTGTAAAAGAATCTTAATACTAACTAAATTTAGTGGAAGGGGTTCAAGGCTTTCCTATTTTTAGTTAGCTGGTGAAATAACGTCGAAAAAGCAGTTAAGTTTACCGTTGGCAATTTTATTCTAATCACAAAACATCGTTCATAAATTGCACTATTGATAAAAGGAAATGTTTTAATACAGGATGGTAAAAACCAACTGCGTTCAACAAAAATGTGAACGAATATTCCCTGAATGGGTTCCCAAGTTCTACAATGGATCAAAGAATGACCTTTGCTATATCACATCTGTAATCTACGTTTACATTAAGTTTTGCAAAAGAGAAAACTATCATAGTGGTCTACAGTGACCCTCAATTATCTTTAATTACTTTTCTAACTTGTTGTAAATTACAGTGGCTGATGTGGCTTCACAATTACTATATAACAGAAAAATCATCGCGTTTCAGATCTTTTCTTCAAGTGGGAAATGTGAACACCATGAGCTTCAATTTACGATCGACACTAGTATTACGCAAAAAGGGGGTGTAACAGATGAGACTTCTGCAGTTCTGAGTGAAGCCTTATGCGCTCAAAAATGCGGCATCACGTGCGTTCATTACCTTGTCGGTGTTTAGGCAGCGTCAGGGCAGCGGCGGGCAGCACAGCTCCGCTCACCTCGCCATCTCGGAAGCAACTCTTCTCTAACTTCTCCTTACTACATTTACCGAAGTTGGTTTAAAAAAACCTATCTGGCTGTGTTTTCATCTGACCAATCAGAGTCTCAATGTTAGCCTTAAGCTCCGCCTACAAAAATTCTGTCTATCCAATGAGACACATTATACTTTTCGTGGTGGGGCAATGTTTTAAAGTTTGCAGCGTAACAGAGACTCGAAAAAGTCCCACGCTAAAACCTGCAGCTGGTGTGGTCCTTTTAGCGTTATCGTAAGATCTATACCGTTCTTTTGGAAGGCTCTGTCTTTTAGCATGGGCTGGAGGCTGGTCCTAATGTAACAGACACGCGAAAAAGTCTCACGCTAAAACTTGTGGCTTTTATTGGCCCTTTTTGTGTTATCGTAATATCTATACTGTTTTTCTGGAGGGCTCTAGATTTTAACATGGGCTGGGGGGTGGTCCTTGACGTAGCAGAGACGCAAAAAAAGTCTCAAGCTAAGAGGTGTGGATGGTAGTCTTAGAGGTAGGCTGGCGACGTGGGTGTCCAGTCCGTCCCTTATCGTAGGGCCTTCTAGCTTAACAAGGTTCTGCTCTTGGCTTCTGTTCTCTTTTCTCTCCTCGGAACTGCGTCGGTCTCACGGTGGGAAGGTACGACATGCATTTAGGCATTCTTGTGTTAGTCTGTGGTATTCCATTTCCTCACTCGTTACTCGTATTAATTTGGTTAATTTAATGTCACGATTTATTCGGAGCTATGTGACATACTACTGGATTTGCTTATCATATCAGGGTTTTCATGGATGGTGTTGGATTTGCCTGACACCTTACACCATCTCAAATGCCTCGATTCTCTTCTGTTCCGGTTTTCCAGCAGTCCATATTTCGCTACCATAAAATGCTACTGCCCCAAATGTACTTTCTCAAAAACTTCTTCCTTAAATTAAGGTCTATGCTACTAGAATTCTCTTCTCCAGAAATGCCCTTTATGCCATTGCTCCTCTGTTTGTGATGTCCTTCTTGCTCCGTCCGTCATTGCTTATTTTGCTGCCTGGGTAGCAGTATTCCTTAACTTCATCTTCTTCATGACCATCAATCCTGATATTGGTTCTCGCTGTTCTCATTTCCGCTGCTTCTCATTACTTTCGTCTTTCTTCGATTTAGTCCCAATCCGTACTCAGTATTCACTAACCCCTTCATTCCATTCAGCACGTCCTACAATTCTTCTTCACTTTCACTCAGGATAGCAATGTCACCAGCGAATCGTATCATTGATACCCGTTGACCTTGAATCTAATTTCAGTCCTGAAGGCTTCTTTCATTTCCATCGCTGCTTTTTCGATCTCCAGATTGAAAAATAGGAGCAAAAGACTACACCCCTGTCTCATACCCGTTTTAATCCGAGCACTTCGTTCTTCGTCACCCTCTCATATTACTCCTTCTTGGTTCCAGTACATATTGTATATTACCAGTCTCTCCCTACAGCTTACCCCTGTTTCTCTCAGTGTTTCGCACATCTTGCATCATTGTATAATGTTGAATGCTTTTTCCAGGTCGTCAAATCCAATGAACGTGTCATGATTTTTCTCTAGTCTTGCTTCCATTATCAATCGCACATTCAGAATTGCCTCTCTGATGCCTTTAACTTTCCTAGAACCAAACTGATTCTCGTCTAACACTTCCTTAATTTTCTTTTTCATTATTCTGTATATTGTTCTTGTAAGTAACTCTGATGCATGAGCTGTTAAGCTTATAGTGCTTTAATACTCGCACTTGTCAGCTCTTGCAGTCTTTGGAATTTTTCCAAAAGTCGGATGATATATCGTCAGACTTATACATTCTACATACCAGCATGAATAGTCTTTTTGTTACCACTTCCCCCATGATTTTAGAAATTTTGATGGAATGTTATCTACCCCTTCTGCCTTATTTGATCTTAAGTCTTCTGTTTCTTCTTCTATCAATTCAGACAAATCTTGCCCCTCATAGAGGCCTTCAATGTACTATTCCACCTACCCCTCTCTCCTCTGCATTTGACAGTGGAATTCCCATTGCATTCTTAATGTCACCACCCTTACTCTTAATTTCACCGAAGTTCGTTTTGACTTTCCTGTATGATGAGTCTGTTCTTCCGACGGTCATTTCTTTTTCTATTTTTCACATTTTTCATGCAGCCATTTAGTCTTAGCTTCCCTGTACCTCCTATTTCTTTCATTCCTCAATGACCTGCACTTCGGTATTCTTGAATTTCCTGGACATTTTTGTACTTCCTTCTTTCGTCGATCAACTGAAGTGTTTCTTCTGTTATCCATGGTTTGTTTTCTTAGCAGTTACCTTCAGTGTACCTATGTTTTTCTTTCCAACTTCTGTGATTGCCCTGTTTAGAGTTGTCCATTTTCTGCTCAACTGTACTGCCTAATGAGTGTTCCTTATTGCTGTATCTATAGCCTTAGAGAACTTTTAAGAGTATCTGGTCATTTCTTGATACCTCCGTATCCCACTTCTTTGTGTATTGATTCTCCGTGGTTAATCTCTTAAACTTCAACCTACTCTTCATTACTACCAAATTGTTATCTGAGTCAGTATCTGCTCCTGAGTACGATTTTTAATCCAGTATCTGATTTCGGACTCTTTGTCTTACCATGTAATCTATCTGAAATCTTCCCGTATCACCCGCTCTTTTGCAATTATATCTTCTCCTCTTCTGATACTTGAACAGAGTACTCGCTATTACTATCTGAAATTTATTGCAGAAGTCAATTAGTTTGTTCTCTTTCCTCATTGCTTGTCCCAAACCCATATTCTCCTGTAAACGTTTCTTCTACTGCTTCCTCTGCAACTCCAGTCCCCCATGGCTATTAGATTTTCACCTCACTTTAAGTACTGTACTATTCTTTCGATATCGTCGTATACTTTCTCGTCTCTTCATCTTCAGCTAAACAATCGTTGTCACTGCTCATTTGGTGTCGATTCTGATAAGAACAATCCTATCGCTGAACTGTTCACAGTAACACACTCTTTGCCCTACCTTCCCATTCATCTCGAATCCTACTCCCGTTATATCATTTTCTGCTAGTGTTGATATTGCCTGATACTCATCTGACCAGAAATCCTTGTCTTCTTTCCATTTCACTTCACTGACCCCTACACGTCTAAATTGATCCTTTGCGTTTCCCTTTTCAGATTTTCTAGCTTCCCTACCTTGTTAAAGTTTCTGACATTCCATGCTCCGACTCGTAGAACGTTATCCTTTCGTTGTTTTTTCAGTCTTTTTCACGTAGTCACCACCGCCTTCTCAGTCCCCTCTAGGAGATCCGAATGGGGGACTATTTCGGAATCTTTTCCCAGTGGAGAGATGATCATGACACTTTTTCAGTTTCAGGCTTGTGGATAAATGTTATGTGTCTTTAATGCAGTGGTGTTCACTGCATTCTGCATCCTTATACCGTTAATCATTGCTGATTCTTCCGCCTTTAGGGGCTGTTTTGTACCTCAAGGACGAGAGAGTGCCCTGAACATCTGTCCGCGCCTCCGTCCTCTTTGACAAGCCCATTGACAGAATCAAGGTCACTTCTTATGCCGGAAGTCTTCGGCCGCCAATGCTGATTATCAGAATTAAGCGGTTGCTTCCGAACTCGGGACCTACGACGTTTTGATTACTAATCAAAGACGCTACTGCTTGTCCACGTGTACCCTCTCTGTAGAAATATTCAGCCGATGCAGCTTTTGCCCAGTATCACAGCAAAATAAATGTCTCCAGGCTCAGATAGTTATACTGTATATATTCCGCAACCGTTGTGCAGACTCATTGCCTGCTAATCTGCTAATTTGCATGGGTGCTAAGGTAATACGAGTATCATTATCATTGTCAGCGTTCAACTTCTCTTAAAAAGAGTGTAGAAGGTTATTTCTTTACCCATGACACTCTGGAGTGGTGGTTAGGTAAGGTACACTACCACATGTCGAGCAAGTCGGCGACTTTACCCAGTCATGGATTAAAATGAGACTTCAGTATTAGGGCTTCATACTTTTGATCTTTGTCCAGAAATAAAGCTAGCTCCTGTCGCAAAATCCTTACCACGGTTATTGGGAGGTGTGCATTGAGTGTACGGCAAATGTTGCAACCGGGAATTTGCCTCTTCGCCTTCCCATCCAACATTCCCATCAGGGATCCTCTCTTTCCCATTCCCGTCATTCCGTGATTTCACTGACAGCAATACGCTTCTACAACGGGTCGTATCTCAAACATCTCTCCGTGCTATTGAAGCTTTTTGATGAAAAGTATCAACAAAAATTAAAGAAAAGTACGAGTTTTGACTTACTATCGGAGACGGGACCACTATTGATAAACGTAATACCTCCACTCCTCCCCGCCCCCCCCCCCCTTCCCCAAAGTTAACATAGAACCTCCAGTTGATCCCTGTAATTTATCTTTTCCATGGGCTTAGTAGCCACATAAAGCCAAATTTTTCTGTACTGACATCAGGCAGACGCTAGTTGTCTTGTACTCTCAATTTGCAGTACTTCAGGTGATATGTGGATTTCTCTCTGATATCTGTGTGAGTGTGTATCTCGAAACAGTAACCGACAAAACCGATTCGATATAAGTGACAGGACATTGTGCAAGTTGTTGTTGTTGTTGTTGTTGTCTTCAGTCCTGAGACTGGTTTGATGCAGCTCTCCATGCTACTCTATCCTGTGCAAGCTTCTTCATCTCCCAGTACTTACTGTAACCTACATCCTTCTGAATCTGCTTAGTGTATTCATCTCTTGGTCTCCCTCTACGATTTTTACCCTCCACGCTGCGCTCCAATAATGCTAAATTTGTGATCCCTTGATGCCTCAGAACATGTCCCACCAACCGGTCCCTTCGTCTTGTCAAGTTGTACCAAAAACTCCTCCCCAATTCTGTTCAATACCTCCTCATTAGTTATGTGATCTACCCATCTAATCGTCAACATTCTTCTGTAGCACCACATATCAAAAGCTTCTATTCTCTTCTTGTCCAAACTATTTATCGTCCATGTTTCACTTCCATACCTAGCTACACTCCATACAAATACTTTCAGAAACGACTTCCTGACACTTAAACCTATACTCGATGTTAACAAATTTCTCTTCTTCAGAAACGCTTTCCTTGCCATTGCCAGTCTACATTTTATATCCTCTCTACTTCGACCATCATCAGTTATTTTGCTTCCCAAATAGCAAAACTCCTTTACTACTTTACATGTCTCATTTCCTAATCTAATTCGACTACATTCCATTATCCTCGTTTTGCTTTTGTTGATATTCATCTTATATCCTCCTTTCAAGACGCTGTTCATTCCGTTCAACTGCTCTTCCAAGTCCTTTGCTGTCTCTGAAAGAATTACAATGTCATCGGCGAACCTCAAAGTTTTTATTTCTTCTCCCTGGACTTTAATACCCACTCCGAATTTTTCTTTTTGTTTCCTTTACTGCTTGCTCAATATACAGATTGAATAACATTGGGGACAGGCTGCAACCCTCTCTCACTCCCTTCCCGACCGCTGCTTCCCTTTCATGCCCCTCGACTCTTATAACTGGCATCTGGTTTCTGTACAAATTGTAAATAGCCTTTCGCTCCCTGTATTTTACCCCTGCCACCTTCAGAATTTGAAAGAGAGTATTCCAGTCAACATTGTCAAAAGCTTTCTCTAATTCTACAAATGCTAGAAATGTAGGTTTGCCTTTCCGTAATCTATTTTCTAGGATAAGTCATAGGGTCAATATTGCCTCACGTGTTCCAACATTCTACGGAATCCAAACTGATCTTCCCCGAGGTCGGCTTCTACTAGTTTTTCCATTCGTCTGTAAAGAATGCGCGTTAGTATTTTGCAGCTGTGACTTATTAAACTGATAGTTCGGTAATTTTCACATCTGTCAAAACCTGCTTTCTTTGGGATTGGAATTATTATATTCTTCTTGAAGTCTGAGGGTATTTCGCCTGTATCATATATCTTGCTCACCAGACGGTAGAGTTTTTGTCAGGACTGGCTCTCCCAAGGCCGTCAGTAGTTCCACTGGAATGTTGTCTACTCCCGGGGCCTTGTTTCGACTCAGGTCTTTCAGTGCTCTGTCAAACTCTTCACGCAGTATCGTATCTCCTATTTCATCTTCATCCACATCCTCTTCCATTTCCATAATATTGTCCTCAAGTACATCGCCCTCGTATAAATCCTCTACATACTCCTTCCATCTTTCTGCTTTCCCTTCTTTGCTTAGAACTGGGTTTCCATCTGAGCTCTTGATATTCATACAAGTGGCTCTCTGTTCTCCAAAGGTCTCTTTAATTTTCCTGTAGCCAGTATCTATCTTACCCCTCGTGAGATAAGCCTCTACATCCTCACATTTGTCCTCTAGCCATCCCTGCTTAGCCATTTTGCACTTCCTGTCGATGTCATTTTTGAGACTTTTGTATTCCCTTTTGCCTGCTTCATTTACTGCGTTTTTATATTTTCTCCTTTCATCAATTAAATTCAATTTTTCTTCTGTTACCCAAGGATTTCTAGTAGCCCTCGTCTTTTTACCTACTTAATCCTCTGCTGCCTTCACTATTTCATTCCTCAAAGCTACCCATTCTTCTTCTACTGTATTTCTTTGCCCCATTCCTGTCAGTTGTTCTATTATGCTCTCCCTGAAACACTGTACAACCTCTGGTTTAGTCAGTTTATCCAGGTCCTATCTCGTTAGATTCCCACATTGTTCACAATCACTTCAAACTCATATACATAAGTGTAATATTGTGAAACAAATATTTTGCATTTATTGACAAATTGTGATTCCATGTATGAGGCGTATCACTACTCAAACGTTCAGTACCGAGGTGTTCTGAGTGCTAAAGAAGTGTTTTCTTCATCTGCAGCATAATTTTTTATTTACATACTCCATAGTGCGCTTTTGTCTTCTTTCACAAGTGTGCGAACTGGGCGTGCTGTAGTTAAATAATACATCAGGCTGAGAAAATGGAGGAGAGATGGCCATTTTGGAATGTTTGATGCGAAGTTATATTTCCGGCACTCTTCTGATAACCAAGGGGAACCACCCATAAACCTTTTTTGGACTTGGGTATTGGAACTACGTTAGTTTATTTCTGGGGAAATACTGTCCTTATTAAGACCAAGATTATCGTTTTGTGTGTGTGTGGTTGACTATGATCACGGACATATTTTACAATTTTGTGTATGCATGGCTGTATGTTCCGGACGAACCGACGACGCACTAATTTATGAATAAACTGCACGTTAAATGTCTGCTAGTATGAGTACAGAGTGACTTAAAGTGCAGTGAGTTGATGGAACTAAACTTTTGAAGTATGTTCAAGAAGCGTTGCCCACAAGTAATGAAAGGGTTCGCTTATATAACCCTCGTCCGACCTATACTGGAGCACTGCTCCCCAATATCGGACTCTCATCGCGTAGGATATGTAAAGAAAGTAGACAAGATACAAAGACGAGCAGCGTGTTACGTCACGGTTTCGTTTCTTAACCTCTAAAACGTTACAGATATTGTCATCCTACTGCTGTGACAGACACTGCAGGAGGGGCGTTGTGCATCACGGTATGGCTTAGATCTAAAATTCCGAGATGGTGCTCTCCAAAAACAGTGGGGTAACATTCGCGAGTGGAAGGGGCGGTGGAGGTGACAATGATACAAGAAGCAACTCTCCGCTATACACTGTTATTTGCCATTGTAAATATGTTAGAGTATAATGACTTTTCTGGAGACTAGAAATCTAGTCTGTAGGAATCAGCATGGGTTTCGAAAAAGACGGTCGTGTGAAATCCAGCTCGCGCTATTCCTCCACGAGACTCAGAGGGCCATAGACACGGGTTCAGGTAGATGCCGTGTTTCTCGACTTCCGCAAGGCGTTCGATACAGTTCCCCACAGTCGTTTAATGAACAAAGTAAGAGCATAGGGACTATCAGACCAATTGTGTGATTGGATTGAGGAGTTCCTAGATAACAGAACGCAGCATGTTATTCTCAATGGAGAGAAGTCTTCTGAAGTAAGAGTGATTTCAGGTGTGCCGCAGGGGAGTGTCGTAGGACCGTTGCTATTCAGAATTTACATAAATGACCTTGTGGATGACATCGGAAGTTCACTGAGGCTTTTTGCGGATGATGCTGTGGGGTATCGAGAGGTTATAACAATAGAAAATTGTACTGAAATGCAGGAGGATATGCAGCGAATTGACGCATGATGCAGGGAATGGCAATTGAAGCTCAATGTAAACAAGTGTAGTGTGCTGCGAATACATAGAAAGATAGATCCCTTATCATTTAGCTACAAAATAGCTGGTCAGCGACTGGAAGCAGTTAATTCCATAAATTATCTGGGAGTAGGCATTAGGAGTGATTTAAAATGGAATGATCATATAACGTTGATCGTCGGTAAAGCAGATGCCAGACTGAGATTCATTGGAAGAATCCTAAGGAAATGCAATCCGAAAACAAAGGAAGTAGGTTACAGTACGCTTGTTTGCCCACTGCCTGAATACTGCTCAGCAGTGTAGGATCCGTACCAGATAGGGTTGATAGAAGAGATAGAGAAGATCCAACGGAGAGCAGCGCGCTTCGTTACAGGATCATTTAGTAATCACGAAAGCGTTACGGAGATGATAAATAAACTCCAGTGGAAGACTCTGCAGGAGAGACGCTCAGTAGCTCGGTACGGGCTTTTGTTAAAGTTTCGAGAACATACCTTCACCGCAGTATACTGCTCCCTCCTACGTATATCTTGCGAAGAGACCATGAGGATAAAATCGGAGAGGTTAGAGCCCACCCAGAACCAAACTGACAATCCTTCTTTCCACGAACAATACGAGATTGGAATGGAAGAGAGAACCGATAGAGGTACTCAGGGTACCCTCCGCCACACACCGTCAGGTGGCTTGCGAAGTATGGATGTAGATGTAGATGTAGAATGTGTCTTAAGCTCTCCTTTTTATGTCAGTTTACGTGTAATGTTCAGTGAATGACAATGTAGTTCTTATTTGTAGGCGGAACCCTAGCACTGGCGTAATTACGGGTCGCCCCGTGGAAGATAAAAATGTTTTTTTTTTTTACCCTAACAAATGGTGACATTGAGGTCCTTGAAATATTGGTGCTTCCAAGAGCTAATGTCTTCTTAGCTATATCTCAGTGAACTGGATTTGAGAGCAAGGGAGCTCCCAACGTTCTTCTGTATACGATAATTATATCTAGATCATTATATCTATAATACTAATAAAACTGCAAAACCAACGTGTCTTTCAGTTTCTCCAGAACTACAAGATGATTTTCATGGGGTTTTCTCAGTTACCGAGAGCGTAGTTTGGGGCAATGTGTAGGCTTTATTTCATCTAAATCGGATCATGGAGAAAAAGATATTGTAATCTAAAATAATCGTGTCTGTTTGAACACTCTAGTCTCCAAAACTATTACAGAAGTTTTCATAGGGTTTTGACAATTATCTCGAGCGTAGCTTGGTGTCACTTATAGGCTTTATTTAATTAACATAGGAACTTGAGTAAAGCAATAATGTTTGTTTGTTTGCCTGTTTGAACACGTTACGTTGTTCTCCAAAGCTACTAGACAAATTTTCGTGGGGTTCTCACATGTAATTTGAGCGTAGCTTGGGGCAACATATATTCTTTGTATCATGACAATTGGATCACGAATAAGGGATAATGTAAACTGAAGTTTTGTAAATGAGAAAGTGTGTTTGTCTGTTACCTATTTAGATCAATAACAGTGAACCGATTTTGGTGGAATTTGGTATGAAGATAGCTTCAACGGTGAAGAAGAACACAGGCTACTTAAGAAAGTGTCTAGTACAAGATATTTATTGATTTGAAGAACATTACATGAATTAAGGAAAAATAACTTAAGCATATTTTTGAACATACTTTTATCGATTGAAATGTTCTGTACAATACGATTCAACACAATGAATACAATCCTTATACAATCCTCAATGTGTTTAGTTCATACCTCCACACTGTAACATAATACATGCGAAAGTAACCGTTAATGCTCACGAAAAAACTGGTGAAATGGTTTCGATTAAATCTGGTATGGTGACAGCTTGAAACCTGAGGAAGGACATAAGCTGCTTTTGAAAATAAAAGAAAGAAACGTCAGCACTTATGAGTGTGAAGAAGAAGATGGAACTTCTTTTTTTATCAGTGACCATAAAGCATTTCACAAATTATCTAATTTATTGTATAATTTACACGTTGTATAATTTACAGCTACTTGACTAGCACGATGGCCCTCGGCATGCACCGTCCGGTAGCAAGGCTGCACACGTGCCGCGTCGTCATACACTGGGGTAGTTGGAGGGGCGCACATCACGAGCTACGCTAATCCAGACAGCCAGACACGCGATGGCAACTAATGTCATCGCATGTAGAATAACTTATTTGGTCACCACCACCCGTCATAACAAAACAACTGATATGCGAGAGCAGTTGCCTATTGTTAATATTTGTGAAGGCGTTTTCAGGTCTGATTTTTGCCACATGGTGAAAGAAAAGATCTCGAAATCCTTGGTACGAACGGAAGCGTGGTTACGGATGGAATACAGCTGTAGTAGTTATTTCTTTTGGAATAACACTTTCTGAGTCAGAACTATATTAGTGTAGTCTGACCACTTTCAGCTGTCCATATGTGCTAATGGCAATGGCTCGCATGGTTACTCTCCTGTCTCTTTGCTCGGTAAGTATGTTTCATTTCTTCAGACAAATGCCTGCGAGCTGAGAGTGGGAAAAAAGAGCTCCCAAAAGGAAACATTTGGGGAAAAAATCCCTTTACAGCATGTTTCCTAGAGCCAGGAGTAACTTCCAGTAATCTTACTCGGAACCATTGGATCGGAGCTGTTTTTAATTTATTTCTAGGAATGTCTCTCCCAGTCCAACATGTAAAGGTCTTGTGACTGTGTATGAGCGTCTGTTAAGAAGTGTAACAAAGGTAACTTCAATACTTGCCCCAGTGCCCCAACCTTGTGCCGTGCTCTGAATCACGAGAATTGCTAGTTCAAGGTCGATTCCATATCTGAGCGTCTTAAATTAGCTATTAATTTCAGTTTCTTCAGAACGTCAAATGTTCCAGGAAGGTCCTGTGTCAACGCAGAACTCGTTGCCAGTAGGAATGACGCACGTGAAAGGATAGCCCTTCCCTAAAGGAAGGAGGCAGGGGGAAGGAGTGCCTGGTACAGACAGCAAGTGGCCGCTGCTCTTGCGTCAGAGCAACAATAAGAAAAGAGACGCCTCAGGAGCAGCCGGGTAACAGTTCCGGTGTTGTGACGCACAGCACGGCAGACACGAAGGAGAGAGCGCTGGTTTCCGGAAACCTGTGTGTGCTGATGACGCAGGAGTACGTGTGGTTGTCGCACGCACCAGGGCTCAGTGAGTGAGTAGCTAGAGCGAGCCATACGCTCCGACTCTAAGATTCATTCCTTCTTTCCTCGGATTCCATAGACGCCATGAAAAAGCTATTTAAATCCGATGGTCTACCAGTAAAGCGCGTGTGTGGAAACCGAAATATCGTTGGATTTTCCATTCTGCTCTCTAACCTAGCCTTCATTGCTCACAAGGGAAACTCTCCATCGCGCCTCCTCAGATTTAGTGATAAGATAGCTCACTGGGCAGCCCATCAAAAACTGAACACAGTACAAGCACGAAAACAGGAAGAAGGTACACTGAACAGTGGAAAAAAATAGAACCAGTGAACGGTCCAAGCACAATAAGTGCTACACAGAGGAGTGTGGAACAGTCCCGGCGTTGTCGTCAAGTGGTCACGACGTTGGACTGTAAAGCGGGCGAGCGGTGCTCAAGGCTCACTCGTGTTAATTTTTTCTGCTGTTCGCTGTATTCAAATTTTGTCTGTGCCCTTTGCAACAGCGAGGTGTAAGGAAGGGGCCTATAATGAAAGTTGACTCTGTACAACTACTCTATCAGCAGCCGAAAGAAAATGGCTTTCGAATGGGAACCGGAAACCTTTGGTGGCAAGGCGACAAGTCAACCGAATCCTCCAGCGAAAAACACTTGTACTGTGCAATACAGGGCTTTAGTGACAGTACGTGTGTTATATGATAGGAATCTCTTATCGAACCTAATTTGTACGCTGGATGAGTGACTGAGATATGCGTCCTTGCCCGATGTAGGTGCTCGTATGGATGTGAATGTGATCACTCCCAAGAAAATGATGAAAACGTAGTAGTTTGTCACATAAGCAGCAACAAACGAACTCAACAGTTTCACAATCACACAGTTGTTCTGTGCTCTGCCAGAACATATGTTTTTGACGCTTCTGAAGTTGCGTTCCGATTTCGAAACTTTGACTCTTGAATTCCTTTCTTGTAACATAGGTCACAGCCGTTTGTTGTCATCATTTCTGTGAGATGTCTATGTCGTATCTCGCCTGCTCAAACAATTCATCACATCTACTTGCGACAGTAATGTATTCTGACCACATGACTCATATAATGAAGGAGCCTGCCGAAGTGGCTGAGCGGTTCTAGGCGCTTCAATCTGGAACCATGCGACCGCTACGGTCACAGGTTCGAATCCTGCCTCGGGCATGGATGTGTGTGATTTCCTTAGGTTAGTTAGGTGTAAATAGTTCTAAGTTCTAGGTGACTGATAACCTCAGATGTTAAGTCCCATAGTGCTCAGAGCCATTTATTATTATTGTTCAATGAAGGAAAAAAAAGATTGCAGTCTCCAGTGATGGACACTCACCTGAAGATGGTTGGACGATTGCCAGCCGAAACATCGTGGCAGGAAGTCAACATAATCCGGCTCCAATCCCGAAGCCTCATCGAACACGATGAAATTTGTTTTATTTCCGTTTACCCTTAGACCTACTTTCTCCGCTTCTTCCGTCAGTACCGTCCCAATTTTCTCCAGGTCCACAATAGTATCCACAAGAGTCAGAACATTTACCTTTTCCCTGTGGTGAATCGTGCACATTCTTGTGTTACTCTCCTCAGCGTGTTGTTGAGTGCCAAATTGAACGGGGCCTTGTGATACAATATCTGCCAGTTTCACTCCTGTTTTTACGTCACATTTTACTGAGAACTCCCCCTGTACTTCCACTCTACACTTGGAGTCCATCACACACATTTTAGTTAGATTTATTAGCTTGTCCGGCATCCCACACTCTGGCATTATGTTCCACATCTCCTTTCTCACTATGCTCTAATATGCTTTGTTGAAGTCTATAAACATAGACAAGTTATACTGGCTGTGCATGCAGTTCCTTTCTAGTACTTCTCTTAGAGTTAATATTTGCTCGGTTGTTGACTTAACCTTTCTGAACCCCGCTAGTGCTGCGTCTAATATTTCTTCAGTGTACTGGTTGAAACTTCTCAGTAATCGTTGATGTGTATTTTATAGCACGTGCACAGTAGAAATATCCCTCTATAGTTCTGTGTCAACATTGCGTCTCCCTTCTTGTATATGGGACATACAGTAGCGGTTTTCCATACCTCCGGCATTACTTCTTTCCTCCACAGCTCCTTTATCAGTTCGGTTAACCATTCGTATTCTTGTCTACCCCTTCTTTGATGAACTCTGCTGATATCATGTATGTGCCTGCGGCCTTCCCGTTTTGATTCTTGCCTCCATCAACCCCTTCAGACTTGGTTCTTCGACTGATGGTTGTACGTTCTGGTTGTTTTCTGCGCTATTTCGTTGTCACAGGTGTCTGCCGGGTTGTTGACTAATTCTTTGAAGTATCTCGTCTAGTTCTCCTGATTCCCTTCATTTGTAGTGATCAGTTTTCCAGTCTCATCCTTCATTATCAAGGGCGTAGCTCTGTACTCCTTTCTATACCTTCTCATTGTCCTGTAAAACTGTTTAATATTGTTCTGTTATAACCTTCCTCTGCCTTCTCTACTTTTTATGTATAAATGATCTTTTCTCTCACCTGATTGTTGGCTTCATTTCTCTCGTGGCTACCCTGTATGTTATTTGGTTTCCATATTTGTTATTGTTCGTCATTACATGCCTGGATCTCTTTCTAGGCTGAACTGATTTTCTATATATTTTATTGAACCATGTTTGAACTTGATGTTGCTATTATTGTTACCGTATCTCCTAACAGTTACTGTGCTGACTCCTTTATAATCGTAGTTATCTTGCTGCATTTTGCATTTATGTCTTCACCTTCTTTCCAATTGCTTCGTTCTCTAATTCTGTAGGTCTATATATCAGCTTAATGATGAATTGTTTATTCACCTCCTCTTCTTTTAGCCTACTCACAACTACCCGTTTGGTTCTTTTGCCACTGTTGCTCGTACTTGGTTGTTTTGGTAATGATTGTTTCATCCTTATTAGCACTAGAGAATGATCTGATCATATCTTAGCCCTCTCATTGTTCTAAAATTATTTACTTTTTATGTCTTTTCTCTATCAACATATAGTCTTTTTGATTCCCAGTTATTCCATCCGGAGTGCTCCATGCTGCCTTATTTATGTCTCCAAAAGAAATTACTGTCTATTTTCAAGATTCTAGCTACGGCGAAGTTGATTATCATTCTATTCAGTGTGCAAGCTGAACGTGCTTATGTATGGTTGCCACTGGTCTTCTTGTCCTATTTTGACATTTAGTTCTTCCAGTACTATTTTTATGATATACTGTGGGAATATGGAGCAAATCTGGTCTAGGGTATCATAGAATTCGTCTTTTATCTCTTCCTCCTTTTCCTCAATTGGGCCATCGACACTTACTAATGAGACGTTTCGGTATTTACCTTTGATTCTGACGTAGTGCATCATGTCTTTCACATGTTCTGATGTCATCACATTGACCATGATTTTATTACGTACCGCAAATGCTGTCCGAAATATATGGTGCCCATATTTATTTCCGCTGTATATGATTGTACGGTTTTTCTCTCTGTGTAAGCATTACACAGGCCATCTTACCTGCTGCAGGGCTGTAACATCCACCCTGTAGTCTGTTAATTCTTCATCACGTATCTGTATCTGTCCTGCAGCGTATAGTGTTTTTATGTTCCTTATTTCTATTCCTAACATCCATTCTTGTCCGAGGATGGGTGTGAGTGTATAGGAATGTTGAATGTTGAATGGTTAGTCCAACGATAAAGCCTCCCACTTTATCTGGGCTTGGGACCGGCTAGAAGGCTATCTTCCTCCCAGGCGTGGTTAAAAAACAGAGACACTAGGGAAACTAAAAGTAGGGATGCTTAAGAGACCTAAGAAAGATCGGTTCTCAGGGGGTTTAGTGGGCAGAGGTGGGTCTACACTTAGTGGGGAAGTCGGAGTTCAAATAGTAGCCGTGATGTCCGGTAGGCAGCTACGCTGAAGGCACTGTTAGCTGGAACATACTTAGGACAGGACGCAGCTGTCAAGGCGCTCCATCTGGATGACGATAAGATGTGGTAAAAAAGCGGTATATCGGCACTGATATGGTTCGCGATGTGTTAGTTAAGTTTGTCATGGCTACAATTAGTTTGACTAATTAGATAACTTAGCTGTAACGGTTTTGTTCTTCAACACGTCATTCACTCCTTAAACTACATCATGAATGGCAGAGGCTAATACTTCCCACGAGATGATTTTGTCGGGAAAAATTAACTTTTTCGAGTATTTCACAATGTAATATAGCAGCGAGCATACCTTTGTGGCATTTCCATGTGGCACTCTCGGTGCGAGAAACTAAATGTTTTGTGACCAGAAAAGAGTAGCCGTGCCATTTCCAAGTGGCACTCTCACTGCAGAAACGAAATGTTTTGTGGCGAGAAGAGACTAGCAAGTGCTTGGTAATGGTAATGGAAGCCGCATGGCGCTATTTTTTTGTTAAATCATTTTGTCAATGTTGGCAGTTTTCTTCGCGCTACGTGTGAATCGCCGTCTTAGCAGCCGCAGTATTTCGGTTTTGCAATGTTTTATCACACTGAGGTGTTAATATAATAAGTACGAAATAAAGAAGGTATGTTTCGTGTCGTTAACGTTGCTTGTAACGTCGCGAGTCAATACGCAATAGCGTTTATTGCACTACTTTGCAGTACGGCTCGCAGTTTTGGAGCAGTTGGCGGTAATAGAAACAGCCTGTTCTTCTTTCATTGCAAAAAACGAAGACTCGTGCTGACATGCAGAACAAGAGCGTCGTAGCCACACGGCCAGCGGAGGCAGAGCTTTCATGTCAGCATCAAAGATTCTTTACAGGAGTTATTATCGTCCAGTCACTCTCAGTGGAGGCTTTATTAGGGCCACATTTCATATGTCCTCATAAAGTAGTATTAGATTTTGCAAACTCGGGTGTTAGATTGGAAAAGTGGCAAGACAGTATATTGCCCAAGTCTGAAGAGGACGTCGAGGACATAATTTACACGCCCTTCAGTCTTCCCGTAGAGTAAGATGATGGAAGGAGGCTAGAGTACCTTTGCATGTTAAGTAGCCTGTTGACTAATAGAAAGGAAAGGACGAACTTAGAAGATGTTATAAGGTATCAGGTTAGACACACCGAGGCTGTAAAACAACGCGAGCAACTGCAACAAATACTATGTCAGAACAAGCGAGTTTTCTCTGGGGCACCAGCACCGATCTGAGGTCTTCACAACAGGTTCCGCGTAAAGTCACATGAGTCCTTTTCGGTCCATTCCTATCGGCTGCCAGAAGGAGACTGATATTGTGTTGAAGTTAGGCAGTATCCAGCCAGCAGTGAGCTTGTACAACAGCCCGAATCACATAGTGGCGAAGAAGGGAGGCCCATCAGGCTGGTGGCATGTAGTGAATACCGAAGGGATCTGGCCACAGCCAAATAAATCATTGAGCCCGAGACAGATAAGCGTGAGACTTGGTCGAATTTCAGAGAGGATTTCATGGGGTTAAAGTCTCTAACTCGGTGGACCTGGGGATAGTTATTGGCAGTTCGAGTTAGAAGCTTCTTGTCGCAAATACATTGTGTTTCTGTGCTTTGGTAGGTACTACCAGTTTACAAGATTGGCCTTTAGTCTGTGTATTTCATCAGTGATTTTCATCCGTGTGTTTGATGCAGTTCTTCGGGGTGACTTACGCAGCACAATCACATGTTTTATTGGCGATATCTCAATTGCAGAAGCCTCATGGTCTGAACATACCGAGCACTGAGTTCATTGTTACAGGTGTTGAGTGATAGGGATGTCAGTGTAAATTTGAACCAGTACGAATTCGGAAAGAGCGCAGACGCTTTCTGAGGCATGTAGTGAATACCGAAGGGATCTGGCCACAGCCAAATAAATCATTGGCAATCAAAGGGTACACGGCACCGAGGTCAAAGAGGGATTTTAGGTCGTTCTCTCGTAAATTTCTTTAAGCGGTTTATTAACATGGAAACCTGTACTACGCCGCATGTGTGCCATTTGACCGACAAGAGAACTCCTTGATGCTGGGATGAGCAGGCGATAAGAGCTTCTGAGAAACTAAGGGGAGAAATATTAGAAGCACCACTTACATCCGTACCTAGGGAAGAAATCCATCGTGGTTTCAGAGAGCTCAGGCAATGGCGTGAGCGTGGTTAACTCTCAGGAAAAGGAGGTAAAAGGAAGGATAGTCCCACAAATAGTAGCCTTTGCGAGTCGCGTCTTAAACAAGTTCGAGAAGAACTACACAGTGACGGAGCTGGAAGCGGTTTGTTGTGTAGCGCTTTGCTACAAAAAAAGTTATAGGACTGGCACAACGTCATGTGCATGAAGCATGTAACATTTGAAAGTTATGTAAAGAGAGCGCTGAGCCATATGGACAAGGAGCAGGGCAAGAAGTGGAACTTCCGTATAATAAAGAACAATATTCGGGAAGACAATAAAGTACACTTACACCATTTCTACTTGGTCGGAAGCGGAGATCTATTTTACAGGATTTGTGTCAATAGCGATCAGTGGCTGGTTTGTTCATTATACCCACTTTGCCAAGGACACCTGTAAATATTGTTGGAAGTTAAGAGAAACATCACACTTAAAGAGCTTATAGTACAGGATAAAATGAGTACTTTCTATGTTTCTCAGAGAGCTAAGCTCTCAACTGGGAGCACTCAAGCGCCACTGTTTCCTATAGTCTCTCAGAGGTTAAAAGAGTCCGGGGCAACAAACCTGCTGGGGCCTTTACCAACCACGGTAAATGGTTACAGGTACGTATTAGTGGCAACGGTATTGCATCTAAGTATGTAACGTTTATTTAGTTAAGAAGAACGATAGGTGAAACAGTCGCTGCTTATTCGCCGAGGTATGTACAGTCAATATGGTAACATCCGATAATGTGCCGCAGTACAGGTCGCGGCAATAACTGACATTTCTGATGACGAGGAGAATTGAACTCGTGTTTTTATCGCGTTGCAATGGATGAGCCTCCCCGAAGATTGCGACAGCAAGATACAAACGAGAACCGCAATCGGGCGCAACCCGGGCAACGTTGATTTATCAGCGGCTAATCCTTCAACAACCAGAACGGACTTCTGAGAAAATGAAGGTCAATAAGACCCTACCCAAACGGTCTCGCGACGTTACAAGCAACGTTAACGACACGAAACATACCTTCTTTAATTCGTAATGATCTCGATAAACATTGAAGGAATTTGTGTAAAAAATATCTATGTGACTTCCGCCTGATTCAAGAAACTCATCGGTGCAGTACAAGACCCACACCCAAAATAGATGGAATGTAGATGATCTTGGAGAGACCACATGATCGATACGGTAGTGCCATCTTCGCCAGGCCAGGAATTAGAGTCACTTCTGCATCATTGACTGACAGGCAAGACATCGAGGTATTAACCGTTAGAACTCAGCAGTATAACGTTACCTCTGTATACAAACCCCCAGAATCAGATATTGTCTTCACTGAGCCTGTCAATTTCAGTTACCAAGACTTTAATTTTGTATTGGGCGATTTGAACTGTCAAGGCACTACATGGGGCTATAAAGAAACTAACAGCAGCGGAGTGGAACTAGAGACCTGGGCTGAGGTACACGATCTACTGCTCATACATGAGCCGAAACTGCCAAGCTCATTTAATAGTGGCAGATGGAGGAAAGGGTACAATCCCGATAACATCTTTGTTAGCAAGAAACTCGCTGGCCAATGTGGAAAACTGATTGGGGATCCAATTCCCCATACGCAGCGTCGGCCCATAATTTGCACAGTCAATGCAGTTGTTAAGCCTAAACAAGTTCCTTTCAAAAGAAGGTTCAATTTTAAAAAGGCCAATTGGATGAAATTTAGAGAGCTCATTGATGTAGAAGTGACAGAAATCCCCCCTCAACCTGAGATGTATGAGTCTTTTGTCGAACTCGTTCGGAAGGTGTCTGGGAAAACAATACCGCGAGGATGCAGAACACAGTATATTACGGGACTGTCTGAGGAGGCAAAGCTTCTATTGGAGAGATACCAGAAGCTCTTCGATAACGACCAATTTGATGATGAGACACTTCTAGCAGGCGATGAATTCATGTCAGTCATAGCTGAGAACCACAAAGCCAAATTGTGTGACCTCATGGAGAACCTGGACATGAAAGTGAACAGTAGGGGGGGGGGGGGGGGGGTTTGGAAATTGTTAATGAACCTTAACGGTGACGCCACAAAGTCAAATGATAAATTTACTAACGTCACGGCAGACCAAGTCGCCACTACACTCCTTATGAATGGCAAAACCCACGGCAGAAAGTACCAGGAACCATTAGCACGTGATCCAACAGAGGAAAATCATCACCTCAAGGCACGATTTACAATGTCAGAACTCACTGCAGTCATTTCCAGCTTGAAGATTAACAGAGCTCCTGGTATCGATGAATTTAGAGTCGGGCAAACTAAAAACGTTGGCAGTAATACCCGACAGTGGCTGCTAGTTCTGATAAACGCATGTGTAGAAAGGCTCCATATTCCAAAGATGTGGAGGAAAGCCCGAGTGGTTGCACTTCTGAAACCAGGAAAGGACTCTGATGATCCAAAAAACTTCCGACCTATGTCTTTTTTATGTCACTCTTTTAAGATCTTGGAACGCCTGACGCTAAGTCGCATAGAAAGCGTCTTGGAACAACAGATCATCCCACAGCAGTCAGGTTTCCGACCAGGCAAACCGTGCTGCGGTCAAGTCCTGAACCTGACCCAACATATCGAGGAAAGAGATAACGGGAGTGGCATTCATAGACCTTTCAGCTGCATATGATACTGTAAACCATCGGAGGCTCCTTAGTAACGTATCCGCCACACACCTTCAGGTGGCTTGCGGAGTATGGATGTAGATGTAGATATATAATGTGACAAGAGATTACCAATTAACAATTAACATCATTGACAGGTACTTTCCTGCATAACAGGAGATTTTTCGTTTGTCTCCAGGGCAAGAAGAGCAGGTGGAGAAATCAGAGGAATGGCGTACATCAGGGAAGCGTCCTCGCCCCAGCTCTGTATAATATAGTATATAGAAATGACCAATCAGTGCCAAACATCACGCGCCAATTTATGTATGCCGATACCACTGCAGTTGCAGCCCAAGGTAACAATTTAATGGATGTCAAGGAGAAATTGACCAGTACCTTGGAAGCTCTCTCCCAGTATTATGGCCGGCCGCGGTGGTGTAGCGGTTCTAGGCGCTCAGTCTGGAACCGCGCGACTGCTACTGTCGCAGGTTCTAATCCTGCCTCAGACATGGATGTGTGTGATGTCCTTAGGTTAGTTAGGTTTAAGTAGTTCTAAGTTCTAGGGGACTGATGACCACAGATGTTAAGTCCCATAGTGCTCAGAGCCATTTGAACCATTTGAACCCAGTATTATGAAGCAAACTACCTAAGGCCTAACCCTCCCAAGACACAGGTCTGTGCATTCCATTTAAAGAACAGGGAGGCAAATCGTGAATTAAATGTAATATGGAGAGGTGAACGTCTCGAGCATTGTAAAACGCCCAAATATCTTGGTGTCACGTTAGATCGCACTCTGACTCATAAACATCATTGTAATGCCACAAGGGAAAAAGTCACAACTAGAAAAACCATCATCACGAAACCAACCAGTGGATGCTGGGGTGAAAACCCAGAAGTCCTGAGAACTTCAGCCCTTGCGCTCAGTGTGTCAGCAGCGGAATCATGGGGATCATACCGCCTGAAGCCGAAAATCCAAGCCAGAAAAGGACATGCGCCATCCTTTATATGGACACCAGTCTGCTGACCGACGGCTTTTTCGAGCCCTGGAAGGGTCGGCTGCAGGGAATTGTTTGAAAAGGTGGGAAATCGACCTGAGAAATCCCCATAAAGATGTAAAAGAAGAACTGGCGCCTGGTGGAGACCTACCATACGCAGTCAGGAGAAACCTAAACCGTATGAGGGTAGAAGTGCCAAAATGCAAGACAAACCTGCAGCAATGGGGTTTCCTAAAAGAGAATGAGAACACTCTCTGTCTGTGTGGTTCTGTCCAGGATCCTCAACACCTGCTTATCTGTCCATATTTAGACCAGCTCTGCATAATGAATGACTTGTGGGAGGCAAATGACAAGGCCATATTGGCTGCTGAGTTTTGGAAGTCTGAAGTCTAGTTCCGGACACGGAAAGTAAGTATCGCATTGTCATCCAGCCTCAAGTTCCGCCGAACGTATTGTTAAGGATTTAGTGAAGTTCTGCAGGATTTATTGTCACAGGCAGTGCAGTCATACTTAAGCGATTTTCAGTACATTCTGAATGAAAATCCACAGGGAGCAGCTAGATTATGTCCAATAGAGGTTTTAAGAAATGAGTTAGCTCGTGATATAAAAAGTGAATTAACTGATTTTCCCACCGTTAGGTAGGATGAGAGGTAGAGAAACCGTAGAGAGGACAATTATTGACTTCAAAAGGATGGCCGAAGGGAGGGAACAGAACTAAAAGGACCAAATAAGGCAGTTAAATCACCGAGTTTGGGACAAAACGCTTATAAAGACCCGCAGACTTTCGAAAAGGAGTTATTGCTTTGCAGCATATTCTCTAATGTGTATTCAGAATCTTACTCTGTTAAGAAGATAGCCCATGAGAATGCAGTATTGGTTGAGACTATAAGATTGTGCAAAACCAAAGGCATCCATCTTGTGTAATATATGAAGCGATGGATGGCGTAAAAGAGGTAGAAAGGAGGTATAGTCATTACTGCGTTATATATTTTAGGCAGAAAGGAACCTTGTATGCTAATCAATCAATTCTGACATACAAGCATAGCACGTTGATAGTAAAGTGGATACATAAAATTTGTTAGAGCGTGCGGAAGTTACGTTCCGACTCAGAACACAGTCGATGAACAGAGAAGCCAGAAGTAATTACGATGATGATGATGGGAACCTCTAAGGGTATTAATTGCGCCTAGGGAGCGCCTGTGTATAATTGTATTGCACCAAGGGAGCGCCTTACAGAATTTTGTGCCAGAGAAGCGCGTTGTGTTTAACGTCGGCAGGCGAGGGCGCCGATATTGTGTTTTAAGTTGCAGAATGAAGGGAGAAGAGAGACGCTGATTTTGAAGCGATAGTGTTACACCTCGTACGATGGCAGAGCTTTGTTAAAAGTGTGAGACCACCCAGAAGACATGAATTCGAAGAGAGACGTTGTTAAAGGTTAAGTAAATAAGTAGCCAAGTTGAAAGATAATGGCACCACATGCAGGGTGTACCTACCAATACGTTATTAACAACATGATTGGCATAATTGAATTAATTAGGCGTTCCATGTGTAATGACTATATACTGGACGTGATGTTGTTTTAACGTGTTCTATTGCTGATGACAGGAAAAAGCAAACATTATTGTAATGGATAGTAATCACAAAAGTCATCATTTATCCCTTTTTGATTATGTTTACGGCAAAAGCAGCAGTGAAGGTGCGAACTAGTGTTAGTGTATTCTATTCAATGATTGACGTGGGACAGAGTGATCATACGTAACGGTGGTGGTGTAATGAACATCTCGAAAGTTTCCTTACCATTTCTTATCCTACTAGATACTTATTCACAACAATGAAAGGAATTCATAAGTGTAGCCAGAAAATAACTGCAACATTTTTATAAATTAGGTTAACTGCCTGTACCGCGATATTGTATCAAGCTGTTCTTTCAGTAGTTAATTACTTGAACCACAATATCATGTAAAGCTCGTTATGTGGTACCGAATCCTTCGGTGGAAATAAGCGTGCTAATTTGTATTAGACTATCTGTGTTAGGGGTAGTATATGTAGAATAGGTAATGTACTCCATCCATTTGCAAGGGTATTAGGAGACATCTCTAGAGAAATATCGAATTATGTAAATTGAAGGAGGAGGGGTGGGAGGGAGAAAGGAAACGAAAGGCGTTATTGGTATCAGCTGCATCAGGAATTTGTGTGGCATCAACGGCGACGAGTGAATATCTGTGCTGGACCGGGATTCGAACCCAGGATCTCTTGCTTAGTGGGCAGTTGCGTTAACCACTACTCCAACCAGACACAGTGTTTATCGCAACCACTTCCCGGCCGAGCCACTGTCCCACCTACTGCTACCTATCCACAGTCCTTGCCCACGTCATCCATTCTCTTTACTTGGAGAGTCCCGCAGGAGGTCGGACGTAATCGTGCGTCCACATTGAATGTAGTGGATCCATTGCCCATTGAGGCGAATCAGCTATATAAAAATGTGCTTTCTGTACATTCGGACCTGTCCGAAACAAGAGCCACCAAGCATTCATATAAATATCAAATAAATGTAACCTTCGAGTGTTTCGTTGAGAGGGTAAATTAGCAAGAACTACAGGATGAACGAAGAGATGCCACTAATGGAACACTCGCTTATATGTAACCTTTTAAATATCTCGAAGGAGCACCGAGATGGAGGAGATACGGAAACGCTCGCCGGCAAGGCAGAACGGTCTCTGGTCTTCCGTGGGCCGTAATGCTGACAATGCCACGTGACCGGCACGTCCGAGGTCGTGGGTGGGCTCGGCTATGAGTGTCGGCCAGAGCGGCAGTTTGGCTCGACGGGTGAGCGGCAGGCTGGCCACGTCACGGGCACGACTCAGCTGGGGGCGGTGACGTCAGAGTGGGCGTGCCATGACGTGTGCGGTCGGGGAGCTCACCTAGCCGACGGCGCTGTCAGAAGGAGCAGCGTAGAGGTCTACATCTACATCTACATGAGTACTCTGCAATTCACATTTAAGCGCTTGGCAGAGGGTTCGTCGAACCACAATCATACTATCTCTCTACCATTCCACTCCCGAACAGCGAGCGGGAAAAACGAACGCCTAAACCTTTCTGTTCGAGCTCTGATTTCTCTTATTTTATTTTGATGATCGTTCCTACCAATGGAGATGAGGGCCGCTCCCACACACCGCGCCGGCTGGCATACACACAGAGCTCTCGGGAGGTGCAGTGAGGCGCACAGGCATCCCCAATCACCGGGCCCATGGGCTTAAACACTGCGCTGTCAACAGACCAGCTACACACCGTGCAAGGGCGACAGCATGACAGGCAGGGTACGCCGTCATGTTAGCGTGAGCTTCTTGTCAAGAAAAACTCGCACCATTTTTTGTTTACGTCACCTTGACACTTACAGTGCGGGAACATTCGCTTGTTTACACCATGAACAGAGTGTACCGCTATAAAAAAAGAGGGGGTGAGGGAGAAAATATTCACATACGGGTTGATGAACAGGGGATTCTTTGGTGAACATTGTCGTGTCAGTTAGCCTGAACAAACATTAGTTGATGACTGTAATGGATGAATAACTTACTCGCCGAAGACACTTACGCTACTAGGATAGTCGGTAGTGTGTCGGACAGTTTATTCTGCAGTGGAAATTTGCCTAATAAGAGACACGTAGTATAATAGTTTCTTGAAAACTAGAAGGAAATTATGTACCTAGTGCACACAAGTCATGATTGTCCCAAAGATAGTAGTCGTAATTCATGACGTTGTTATTAGGAATTGAACATCAAGGGAGTATGAGACATTGCAATTTGGATGCACGACTGGAGCTCACACGTGTTTGATTCGTGCAGTAATGGACCCGAAACTTCGTGGCAATGAGTCGTTGTCGTGCTTAACTGTATTATACATTGCGCAAGCGGATGCAAGAGGGTACAAGACAACTGACAAGACATGCGAGAATCTTGCACTTGTTTCACTGGTAACGTGGAGACGGCGTTTAGAAATGTGGACTAATTAACGCGGTGATCGGGCACACAGAAAGACAGTAACACGACGCGACTGGACCAGCGAGATCGCTGAAATTATTTTACCTCCGAGTTACGTTGGATGAAAGCCCTCCCCGTCTATGTCCCTAGGCAGTGGCACCGATAATGCATTCCGAAGATGATTTGATATATGTTAATATTTCATGAGTAAGATCTCTTAGCGATCAAAGTTGGGTGTGTGCTAATGGGTGCTATGGCTGACATGTGATTCAGATAAATAGCCAATCTGTGAGACAGGACTCCTGATGATCTGTGTTCTGGCTATGTATTTCTCACTATTACTGGTGTGTTTTTACTCTGCTGGAATTGCGTGTTATACAAGTTTTAATTGCGGTCATGTTGTATGTTCATTTGTTTATTTCTTCTATTATTTTTGTGCTGATAGTGTTTTTAAACGCCGTGTTTTTTTGGATCGATGTATTTGCAACTCTTAGTTTCACACGAATTTTGTGTTTTTAGTCATTGTTGGGCATGTCAGTCACGGTAATTATAAGTAAATTGTGCCCCATTATCTGAGAGAATCGCCTTGGGCTTACCAATATGAACAAAATAATTGTTCACAAGCTTGCTATGAACCGCATTGGCTGTAGCTTTCCTAATGGGGTATAGTTTGATGAACTTGGAAAAAGCTTCTAGCACTACTAAAATGTAGGCAAAGGTTCCAGAGATTTGGGCAAAGGTCTGTACAAGTCCACGCACAGTAATTCAAAGGTGTCGTTAGGCCTTATACTTTGCATAGGACCACGACTCGTACAGTTGGTAACCTTCACCTTTTGACATAAATCGCAAGTTTTCACTCTGTCAGTAACGCGTTTTAACGTGTTGTTAAAATGCATTACTTCACTCAGCTTTTCCGTACATTTCTTTGGTCCACAGTGACCATACGCCAAATGGTAGTAGTCTATTATTTCCGTAACGTATTTGGTGGGCCAGCATACGCGCCAAATATCTTCACCCTTACGTATGTACAACATATGATATCTTGTAATACTTTCTTAATTTCTCTCCTTCTGGACTCCTTTCGTCATATCGGCTTTTCACCACATTTAAACAACCTTCCTAGTTCTGATGACGACGTGGATTCTTAAAGATGTTCACTACTAATTTACGTCCCTCAACTTCTTTAAAATAGTATAATTTGACCTCTCCACCTGACTCATCTTTCAATACATCTTGATTAGACTCGGGCAACCGCGATAGCGCATCCGGAACGCAGTTATCGGTCCCTTTTACGTAACAGATGTCATAGTTGAATTGCTGTAAATACAGCGACCAGCTAGTCAGTCTTAAGTGAAGTAGTTTACAATCCTTCCGATAAGTGAGCGCCTTATGTTCCGTATGAACAATCACCTTACGGTCCCATAGGTAGCCCTTGAACTTCCTGAATCCCCACACTATAGCGAGGCACTCCTTTTCAGAAATCGTGTAATTTCGTTCACTTTTTGATAAAGTTCGACTCGCGAACGCTATCGTCCGGTGTTCTTTATCCTCTCCTTGACCAACTTCTTGGAACAGTTCTACCTCCACCCCGTAATTCGACGAATCCGTTCCCTGATGGAAGGGTAGCGATAAATCAGGATGAAATAGTATATTTGATATTAACAGCTCGTCTTTTAATCTCTCGAAAGCGGCCTGACATCCGTCAGTCCACACAAACGGAACATTTTTGCGTAAGAGGTTAATCAAATTTTCATCAGTAAACACTTGTCCTTTTACAAATTTACGGTAAAATCCTCTGAGCCCTAGAAAACTTTTTAACTGTTTCCTAGACTTGGGTGGAGGACAATTCCTTATTGCCTGTAGTTTCTCTGGGTCTTTCATAATACCAGCAGTGGTAATTACATGCCCTAAAAATTTCAGTTCCTGCTTCACAAATTCGCATTTCTTTAGCTTTAGAGTCATTCTGCAAGGCGCAATGCTCTGAAAACTTCATCTAACAGGTCAGAATGGCCATGCCAAGTGACATTGGCCAACAATAGGTCGTCAACATATACAGTTAATCTTGAACTCAAAGCCGGTCCTAGCACTTTATCTAGGACCCTGATGAATACGGACACAGATATATTAAGTACAAATGGCAGTACTCTATACTGATAACACCTACCCGCAAACAAGAAGGCGGTGTATGGCCTAGATTCTTCTTCGGGTTCTATTTGCCAGTAACTAGCCGTCAGATTGAGGTTAGTCATGAACTTAACGTCATGAGAACGTTGCAAAATCTCCTCCATACTCTCTGGTCTGTCTGTTTCGCGTTGAACGACCATATTCAGCGTGCGTGCGTCAATCACAATACGCACACTACCATCCCGTTTTGTTACAATCACCAAACCGTTACTGTATGGACTCGTACTTCTTTCAATCACTCCCCATTCGATCATCTTATCTATCTCTCGTTGCACTGCTTCCTTTTTGGACAGCGGTATAGCATACGGTCTCACGAAGAATGGTTCGTGCGGAATTACATGCAACTTGCTTTTAAAACCTTCCACAAGTCCAGGTTTGTCTGAAAACACACTCTTATTCCTCATTATTACTTCATACAGGCCTCGTCTTTGTTCGTGTGTTACGTTTGACACACGGTCTACAATAGTTTCCAATTCACTTTCTACACTATTGTCAATGCTGAGATTCCTCACGTTACAGTTGTTCAAATTCATACCTACGTCAATGGCATCCGGCCAGTTAACAATGTGTATAGGCTGGTATTGCCAATGCACACCATCTCTTGCCTCGTCAAAACTAACTACTATTGTTTTATCTTGTGACGTACATGTCAAAGTTTTGCTTTCGCAATCAATCACTGCACAGTACTTTAATAGCCAATCTAACCCGATAATTACTTCCGTAGTTAAGTCTGGCACGACGACAAACTCTTGCTCAAATCGTGCCCCACATATCTCGAAGTTGACAAAAATCTGTTTTGTGACCGGTTTACTGGCATTCCCAGTAGCATCGATAATTTTCACTCCTGTTACTGGCATAACTACGAGACCAGGTCTGTCTTTCAGTAACCCAAATATTTTCCCAGATATAGCACTCAATTCTGCACCGGTGACAATCAACACGTTTAGTTGTAGGCCGTGCATATTAAGAGACACTACTATCTGTCTACACTTGTCATCCACTGTTTCTTTATTTTCCCTCAGTAAATCCTGGTCTATATCCAGGTCATTCCATAAAAAACCATCTGGCTTTGATCCTAAATCCGGCTTTTCTGGCTGATTTTTCAACCTCTGCTCACACAGGGTTTTAATTTCAACACGTTTGTCCCGAGGCTTAGTCTGTAGCTCAGCCTCCAATACCGAAACCTTTTCCTGTAACTCGTCAACTAGTGAGTGTTGCTTTGCTATCAATTCACTAATTGTCACCTTCGTTGATTCCTCATTGGTCAGATTAATCTCATCTGCTAATCTACCTGGAGGATTGTGCCCAGTAGTATCTGCAATTACTTCCTCTGGATCTGCGCAACCCACACTGCTACCGTTTGACCGTATAACGTCAGCTCTAACCTCATACACTCTGTAATCTACGTGCTTTTCCACCAATCGTGTCCGGCTATCACTAAAATTCTCGTAATCTTTCTCCTCAATACTTTCGCAGTTTTTAAACTGGAGGTTTGCGTCGGATGGGTCGGCCACTTCTAACACTATAACTTTCGGTGAAGTCTGCCGGTCGGGGCCAGAACTTTCCGTTACTACTTCAACATCCAACTCCTGCGGTATGAAACACGACGAATCTTGCTCGTGCTCTCTATTAACATAACTATTTCTGGTAAAGTCTGCCGGTTAGGGCCAGAACTTTCTATCATTTCACAAACACTATCTTCCTGCGGGACGAGACGCGGAAAATCCTGCACGCGCTCCCCATAAACACTTCTCCCAAACAGGCCCCTATAATCTCTTAGTTCGTCGTATGAGCGACCGAACTGCCTTAACCAGACCTCATCCCTCTTTGCATCCCCTCGCTCGATGACGGACGTTTTATTTGACATCTGATCTTCTCTCAATACTTACGAATCATTCTTAAACTCAATCTTCAGTTCCGCTGTGGGTGTTACAGCTGCCACTTTATAATCGATTTCCGGAACACTGCTTAAATTGTTCTCACTGACAGTGAATGTATTTTCTGCTGCCGTGTCTACAGCTGATCTACTACTTGTGGGCGCACTCCTTTCTCCTAACGCTGGCACACCCTCCCGCCGTTGATAATTCCACACGGAATTTTCATAACGACGACACCTGGTTTTCTCCTGTTATTGGGCCGCCAAAATTTCTCCGTGCCCTGTCGGCCCCTCACCGGCGCGGCTAATGGTTTCCTTGTCTCGTCCCAGCAGATCTGCTCCCCGGATGCTGCTGAGGCGGCTGATCACACGCTCTGTCGTTATTACTATTCTGCGAAGCCTTTATCACACTCATATGATACTGGTTTCCGTCATTCCTGTTACTATTTGCATTGTACCGATTGTCATTACGGCCCGAACCACTATTGTTATTGCTGCCAAGATTGTGGTATGCATTATTCCCATAGTTATCATTGTTGTGGTTGCTGTTGTTACCACGGCCTCTACCACTGTCGCGATAATTGCGCCAATCGTCCTCGTCCTCAACTCTTTCCAGGAAATCATTGATTGTCCTGTAATAGCTTCCTACGCAGCGTATCATCTGGAAGCTTCTTGTAGAGTTCCCAGATTATTTCGGATTCCGTGCTGCGATCACGCAAATATTCCAACTTGTGGATCCAGCCCTCACAAAACTCCTTCATCGAGCCGCGCGAATTCGCATCGAAAGGCCTCGATACGACAAATTCGCGCAAGACACTTTGTTGTTTTTACTCTGACCATTATTCAGCCAGAAACAAATTTTTAAACTTGTCAAAAGTCAGGTTCGTAATGTTGAAGTTTAAGCCCCAACGCTTGGCATAACCAGCCAACACATCAATAACCGCATTAATTTTTCTCTCATTAGTCCATGATCTGGGTAAAACTCTTTCACAATTTTTAATGAAATCTGTCGCGTGTATACCGCCTTTTTTCAAGGTGTCGAACCGCTCCTCTTCCGTCAACAATTCCGAACTATGTGCACAGATTGGCACATAGTTCTGTTTTTCGTCAAGTTTCTTTTCTACTTCCGACACTCTCGTAATTACTTGGCAAATGGTTGTCGCAAGCGTTTCCACTTCCCTCTTTTTCTCTTCGCAGGTATTAGTCTTCTTCCTCACTTTAGTATCTACTTCGGATACTAAAGGCTTTAAAGTTTCCACCTTCTATTGATCCTCTTTTTTCACTAATTGAATTTGTTCCGTCACCTTATCCTCGATGATCGGAGCAACTGCTTCTCCTACATTTTTCTCGATTCTGCTAATTTCGGAATCAAAACGAGTGTTTATGCTCGCAATTTCCGCCTGCACGCCTATCATTTCCTGTTTAAGATTACCGATTTCGGTATTAATTACAATAATATCTTCTTTGATTTTATCAACTTTTGTGTTAACAACTCCAACATTGTTGTTAACAACATTAATAGCTTTATTCTGATTGTCTAGCTTACTGTCAATTTTTTCAGACAGAGCTTTAATTTCTGCCGATTGACTCTTGATTTCCTTAATCAAAACATTCAATAAATCAGTTAAATTCCCGGAAACTACCGGTTTTACTTCCGTAGCTGGTTCCTCTACATATGTTCCCCCGTATTCGTCATGAAGTGGTGCAGCTTTGATTGTCGCCCCCGATTCCAAAACATTTTCTACAGTTTGGAATTCCATTTCTGCTCATTGTTGCGTTTCGGCGGTCACGTGTTTCATGCTAGCCGCTGCCCCTGAACAATGAGTTCCGCGGTGCGTGTTTCCCATTGTTCGACCGATTGTTCCGTAAACCAGTCTACCAAATTTTGGTAATTGTTGCCTACACTCATTTTAATAATTTTCGATATAAATGCCAAATCTCAAATATAATTAGGATTACTCCCACTACTTATTCTCGCTGACGTAATGGCCTGTTCGTAACCAGTACTTTGTTACGAGATTTGCACAATGGAAACTTCGTGTCCAGAACAACCTCAAATTTGAAGATTGTCCTGTCACCAGGTCGCCACGTGTAACCTCCCCCTCTCTTATCGACCTTAATGACAGTGAAAAATTAAACCGCGTGTACCTAACGGAAATTTGGGAAAATAATCGTCACCGAAGGCTAATCTGTGGGTAAAGAGGGAGGAAAGGGTTACATCTAAATGAAAGGAAAAATGCAAATGAAATTGGTGAAAATTAATTTTGAAAAGGGGGAAGTTAATAAAGAAAGTAAATGTGAGGCCGTTACGTTAACAATTAACTAGCGGTAATTAGATATTTGAGATTTGGGTGAAATTACGGTCGCCAGTCCTATGGACAATTACTATAGTAACTGAAAAAGAAACGTTATTACACGTATAATTAGCAGTAGAACCGTGGCAACTGAAGGTTGACACGTGTAGTGTGAAAACTGAAAGTTTGTCAGAAGTAATAAATTTCGCTATACTCTGACTTAATTTAGCAAAAGAATTAATAAAACCAGAAAATTTAAAGTTAATTTAGTGACTGAAATTAATAGTGAACATTGTTTATGAAGCACATCGAAATTGAGTAAAGTAAGGTTAGTCTTGGGCTACCTCAACAATCATTTCAAAAATTACTTGAATCTACGCAATTTAGAAATAAGAGATTTAACTTTGAACTTGAATTAAATGATTTTGGACAATTAACAATAGTAACATTTAGTACGTACCAAGCTGAGCTGCAGTCACAGGTAGGCTAAAATTTGCTAACAAAACTCGCACTCTTAATTTGTGCTTGTGTAATCTAAATATTGTAGCCAGCTATTAACTAGCGGTAATTAGATATTCGAGATTTGGGGGAAATTACGGTCGCTAGTTTTCTATGTTTTCTATGAATTTTAATATGTTGTCAACCTGTTTTCCTTTGTGTAAGATGACAGAGTGGAATAAGATTAGGGGTGTCTCCACTTAATTATTACAGTCTAAAAATTGGTTTATGGTAAATTAAAATTTAACTGAACTTTAAAATTAAAGCAGTGAAACCGAATGATATTATTTTAATGCTGTCGTTTGAATTTCAACGACACTCGGGTTCATTCCGGAAAAGGAAGGGACCCTGTTTAGTAATGCAATTGGGACAGTGAGCAACAAAGGTTCATGCTACGTTGCTGTAATTTAGTGAGAAAAATTTAACAGTTTGAAAAGCTGAGGTCTGCCATACAGTTCTAAAACTTCACGTGCTACAAGTCTTCCTTGTTGGTTGACTGTAGGTTTGAGGTTGTCGATCGAGGAGGTGGCGACAGTCACTCATTGTCGGCCATCGCTGTTGCAGAAGCTGGATGTTGGCGCGCCTTCTTCTCAAAAAATGGTTCAAATGGCTCTGAGCACTATGAGACTTAACTACTGTGTCATCAGTCCCCTAGAACTACTTAAAACTAACTAACCTAAGGACATCACACACATCCATGCCCGAGGCAGGATTCGAACCTGCGACCGTAGCAGTCGTGCGGTTCCGGACTGTGCGCCTAGAACCGCTAGACCACCGCGGCCGGCGCCTTCTTCTCGACACGGTCTCCAGCCGAAACGGGCTCTTGATGTGTGCCACCTAACGCTCCCGTCCACGACACCGTGTCAGAAACTAACATCGCAAGTCGAGCGCAATTACATGCTGCCAAACCCCGAAAGCGCGGCAATTCGCGGGAGCGTTACACAACAGACCTGCTTCACTGCACTACTCCAGCCAGACTCCGCTCTGCCCGCGCTCCACGCGGCCGAGTTCACACTACCAAAGATCCTAAACACTTTGGTTCTCCACACGACCTATCGATGTATTCGGTCGATATCATAGTTTTCCCTAGGTAAGACCCAGAGTAAAAATACAAATAGTATTTACAAAAGAAACCAATTATACATCGACATAAATGCATGTATATACAAATAGTAAAACAATTACAACATACAAAGACACAGAAACGTCATATCTTCAGGTAACAAAATAAGGGAAAAAATTTTATAGTACAATAGATGGAAATAGGAGGATATGCATTTCCGGCGTTACACATGCCCCACATTGTCTGAGGATGTTCGTGTAACCTAAACAGACTCAGAAAATGTCCCCAAAAGAGAAACAGCGGAAATTCATCCGCTCAAAACATCAACAAAATTTAACATTCCTCTAATTTACCATAAACCAATTTTTAGACCATAATAACTGAGAGGAGACACTCCTAACTTTATTCCACTCTGCCATCTTACACAAAGGAAAAGAGGTTGACAACATATCAAAATTCATAGAAAACATAGAAAATGGTTTAGCTATTCTAAAATCATCCAAATTCCTAACAATATCAAGAAATGGAATTCTATTTGCAAAATTAACGAGAGTACATGGTCATAAAAAACAGGTACATCAAAGTACTCAAATTAATATTTAATTACATAGAATACACATTTTATATAACGTTTTCATAATTAATATTCTCGTCATGAGAGTCCACTTAACGCTAAACAAGAAAATAATATACAGCAGAGCGACAAAAACATAAATATTGACAACAGGATTCTTTCACATAGGCTGTCCGGGAAGAAAAACAACTCTGCCTTCCATACTCGCAAGTACAAAGAATGCCGACAGCGGCACAAGAGCCGACAGCGGCTCCGCCTCGACAGTATTGCTGCACCCGCCTGTGCGGCACGCTTGATCTCACTCACCCTTGTAACGGAATTTCCAGAACGTCCGTTTCACTGAATTCTTTAGGAAAAAACTCACTCCCGAGTAATCTCAAGGAGTCCATTAACACTATCACAGTGTATAACTCGACACTGTTAATCATCACACGCTTTTACTAGCCTGAAACTTAAAACAGCGTCTAAGTACATCGGCAATGACTGTTAAACACATATTCATGAAATCTTACAGCTAGTTACAAAATCATATTTACATTCCTTAATCTACTGTGACTCAGCTGAACACTTAAAGTACGAGCTTGGATTTTTCAATTGGTTACTAATCAGTTACTCTTAAATCATTTACTCAAAATTAATTACTTATTAATGACAACTTCTTTAACGACCTCTAGGTCAGGCAAAAGCATCACAACATGGCACATCCTTAAATCTTACACTCTATATTTACATACTGTACAAATTACCCTTTCTGTGGTATTAATCAATCCTTGGTTGGTACAATTTCAGGTCTACAATGTTCGGTATACCTAATACCTTTCCAGAGCTTGGATACTCTAAGCAATAAGCATTTGTGTGAGGTATACCAATGACTTTATACGGTCCATTATAAACAAACTTAAATTTAGAGATTTCATTGTCCGTGCGACTGCTACGGTCGCAGGTTCGAATCCTGCCTCAGGCATGGATGTGTGTGATGTCCTTAGGTTAGTTAGGTTTAAGTAGTTCTAAGTGCTAGGGGACTAATGACCACAGCAGTTGAGTCCCATAGTGCTCAGAGCCATTTGAACCATTTGATTTCATTGTCTATCTCGCTCGATTTCTCATGAGCTTTTACAAGTACTAAGTCTCCGATTGCAAACTTAGCAAAACGCGCTTTAGCGTCATGACGACGTATGCGAGCATCGTCTTTTAGATTCATTATTTCTCGCAAACGATCTTTTTTCATACCAATACTAATGTCAATCCGTGGAGGGAATTTGATTATCGCTTCCACTAAACTTTTACTTCTGTCATCTAACAGGATTTCCTCTGGAGAAAATCCCGTAGACTCATGTCTCAAGGTATTCATAATTCTCTCAAGGTCTGCAACATATTTGCCCCATGCCTTATGGTTGTGGTGGCAAAAGGTACGGCAAAGTCGGCCTGCTATTGCAGTTGAATGGAGGATTTTGTTGAAATATTTTAAAGATATAACATACCTTTGACTATTCCCGCCAGCGCGTATTTGAGTTAGGGGAGAGAGAAACGTATCACGTCATTCTCACCACGATAGACGTCCATATTATCACAATCAGTCAAAAGTGATGTTAACTGAATTTAATTAGTTAACGTGTTCTCTTGGCTCACCTCTCCAGCTTGGTTGAACAGTGCGTATGCTCAGGCATTTCGGTCTGTAGCTTCGTAAACCTGGTTCATGGTGGTTTCAGTTTAATTTGTATAGCAATGATATTTCGCATACTGCTTCGCTGTATACTTGAGCATGTCGAGGCATGAGGATGTTATGCTCTAGACAGAGAGATTTTGCCGATCTCCCTATAGTGTGACCATCGATAGTTCAAGCATGAGAAACCAGTTAGGAATTTCATCATGAATCATAAGTAATAACAAAGTATGAAAATCAGTCGAGAGCATGTTCAAATATGCAAAAATTATCACTTACGTTAAAATATGTGTTGTAACTGCAGATTTTCTATCCTAGTTACCTCTATGATCAACTTCATTTCGGAGTTAGACGTGTATAGGAGCCCCACTGTAACAATCTGAAGTGATTCTAAATTAAATATTCATTCCCCATTGACAATTCAGTTGAAATTTTCTGTCACACATTAGTAAAGCAAGCAGTTACCGCCCAAATTATTGACCACGTTGGTTTTGTGCGCGTGTCGTGTTATCCGCTGCCACTAATTACAATTAGGGACATTGTAATTAATCACACAACAGAAAAAGAATTTCACGCGCACGTAAACTCACCACTCAGTAGGGGGGGGAAGAAAAAATGGTAATACAGAGCGTCAGTATTACAAAAGCTCAGTTCAATCGAGGCACTCTCTTAATTGCTCATGCGTAGCAGCGTAAAACATAAAAACAGCTAAATAAACAGAAACACACTGTATCCGTGCAAAGTCGTCAGGACGAGTTGTGAAACATCGACGATTACAAAGCTGGTTTAGAGGGACATCTTTTACGAGCGACGACTCCCATGTGTTAGTCGCTAGCCCCCGACAGTCAGGTGTCTCCTGTAGGAAATACAGCTCTTCCCTGCACGGCCGCCTTGTCCATCGTTCGTGTTTCGAGGACGAATTTCTGCAGGTCACATACAAGCACGTAGCGGACCTATTTGTGTAAAAAGTCATTGCTGCTCAGTCACACACTGCCTGTTGTACTTTGGCACTGACGTCAGTATGATATCCCGATGAGGTAATTGCACTCCATAATAAAACTCATTGATTTGTTGCATGAAAATATATAGTCTAACAGAAAGTAAAATGCACGTATCATAGTCCAAAAGAGGCGAATATGTCCTGGGCGAAGTTAGGGATGTAAAATACTTCACTGGCAGCTTCAATGCAGTTTAATTCAAAACATCTCGACATATTCGCGCTTTTCTAATTTAGTATTACTATCCAAGACATGTAATATAATCTTTCATGTCAAGTAAAGTTACATGATACACGATGTCATGTAGTGTATCATGACACATGCCATCTCGTCATCCGGCATGGCATTTGCCACGTCGTTCAATATCACTTAGTGTGTCATTAGAGTTCAGGGTGCATGCATCCCTACTCTGGGATACTTCCATTATAGATGCACGCTACTCTTGCATACTTCCTATTGTATATGCATCTCGATCTCCAGAAGGAAATAAATTTGTGTCTGTTTGTTCTTCAGACCCTAACCATACACATAACAGGGGTTGGGTTTGGGGGAGGAATGATCCTATTGGTAAAAAAAATCAACCTCCCCTCACCCTGGTCCAGACATCAAAAGAATGTTTTATTGTCTCATGAACATATCTATACCCACAAATTTCATGGCCACAGAAAAACGTTTGTTGCTATTACACACATGCTCTTCAGCCGTAGTATGTTACATATTTCCAGAATGAAATGTTCACTCTGCAGAGGAGTGTGCGCTGCTATGAAACTTCATGGCAGATTATATAACGGTGTGCCAGGCAGATGGAAGAGCACTTGCCAGTGAGAGGCAAAGGCCCCAAGTTCGAGTCTCTGTCCGACACACAGTTTAATTCTACCAGGAAGCTTCATGTTACATATTGTTTACTGTGACTGGCGAATGGTTCAATTGGTTCAAATGGCTCTGAGCCCTATGGGACGTAACTTCTGAGGCCATCAGTCCCCTATAATTTAGAACTACTTAAACCTAACTAAGGACGTCACACAACACCCAGTCTGTAAGTAGGCTGTTTAGGTTTTTTTTATTTGTAACACCACCTCTGTATGAAAATCACTGGCTGTGCTGTGTGCAGTCTGTGGCTGGTTGGCATTGTTGTAATACTCGCCATTGTAGCGTTGGGCAGTTGGCTGTTAGCGGCGCATAGCGTTGCGCAGTTGGAGGTGAGCCGCCAGCAGTGGTGGATGTGGGGAGAGAGATGGCGGGTTTGAAATTTGTAAGACTGGATGTCATGAACTGCTATATATATATTGTGACTATTAAGGTAAATACATTGTTTGTTCTCTATTAAAATCTTTCATTTGCTAACTCTCCCTATCAGTAGTTAGTTACTTCCGTAGTTTGAATCTTTTATTTAGCTAGCAGTAGTGGCGCTCGCTGTATTGCAGTAGTTCGAGTAACCAAGATTTTAATGAGGTAAGTGATTTGTGAAAGGTATAGGTTAATGTTGATCAGGGGCATTCTTTTGTAGGGATTTTTGAAAGTCAGATTACGTTGCGCTAAAAAAATAGTGTGTGACAGTTTAAGCACAGTCATGTACAATTTTTATAAGGGGACTTTTCATATGTCGACCCTTAGCCGAGGATACCTCACTGGAATCTTCTGATTTTTTCTTGTAGTTTGTGTAATTAGTGTAGCTTTTGTTTATTGCTAGCGCGTAATTGTAGAGAGAATTTCCTTTGTAGTTGTAGTTTTTCATTGTTGTACAGTAAAACAGTTGTGGCATGCATGTAGATTTGCAGCAAGTATTTCGCAGCTGCGCTTGCAATTAACAAGATATTATTTTCAGTGCCACGTTAATGTGTTCTCTTATTTTTGCTCTTCAAGTTGTGCTTTTCTGTGTTATCGTGTGAAATATTGTGACAATAGTGGTGTGTGAAAAACGTAATACTAGGCTCCAAAGTAAACTGAGAAATGACAGTGAAGACGAAAGCAGTGTGTTAGCGCCACCGAGTAATGAATTAACTAATGTTCAAAGTAGTAATTTGGTAATTGTACATAGTGAAATGGAACGGGCTGCAAACAATCGTGTAGACAGTGAAACAATTAGTGAACAGGGAAGCATTATCGATCGATCGGTCGGCAACAGCTTGCCTCAGGAATCCGAAATGACAGGACTCAATCTTGCAAATACTGTAGATTCAGGTTTAGCGTCCTCACCGTTTTCTCAAATAAGTCAAGACACATTTTCTGCTTTTCAAACTGCGAATATTGCCGGTTCAAGTGCATTGCCGAATAGCACTGAGGAACATGTTTCAGACACCAGTGCATTGTGATTACAATTAATACAACAAATGGAACAAAAGCTTCAAAAGTTAGACACAATGGAACAACACCAGAGACAAACACAGCAACAGTTAGACATAATGGAACAAAATCTTCGGAAGTTAGACACCACACTTGAACAAACACATGAAGATTTAACTACTGAGTTACATAACATTGAATTCAAATATCAAAAAATCTGTAATGACGTAAAAACACAAATTTGTGAGCATTTTCAACCTATTTTTCGGCGGAATGAAAATGCATTACAGAATCACGAAGCAGCCATAAAAGAACTGCAAACTATTGTTCGTGAAAATCACGGCACCTTGCAAGCTAAAATGGACTCAGTTGCATCCACCGATTCGGTTACGCAACTTGCAAGACCTCAGGAAAACTTAAAGGACACAGTAGATTCGATTTCAACACAAATGGACACTCTGAAACTTGGTTCAAAAAAACACACTGAGGAAATGTGTTCACTATCGGAGAAAGTAGCCGAACTTTCGGATCAGTTCACTAATTTATCTGCAAAGGTAGATGATGATCTGAATGACACAAGACCTGTAGCCATCACTGACACTGAAGAGTATGAACAAATTAAGAAATTCAAACAAAATCAGAATCAAATTAATACGCAATACAGAAGAGAAATCCGGGAAGTACAAGATCAGTTGACACAGGTAATACCAAAATTACATATTTCAGAGGACACTCGCGCTCCAACACGGGAAGAGGAACTTATAAATACGGAAAAGCCACAAAATAATAACACAGGGCATTTCGCAAATCATAAAGAAATTGGCAAGGTGCGCCGAATTTTGAGATGGAACCGCCGACACGACGCAACAATGATCGATATGCTACTCGCCGACACGATGATTTTGACTATAAGCTGTTCATTACTACACGTAAATTCAAAACATTTAAGAATTCTGGCAACGACATTCATCCACAAGCGTGGCTCCATCAATTTTCTCATTGTTTTCCTCCCAACTGGTCATTAGAGCACAGATTAGAATTTATGTGTGGCTACTTGGGGAGGAACCAGCCGTAAGAATGCGATCGGTCATTCACGATTGTCACAGTGAAGGAGAATTTTATCATGCCTTCCTCTCAGCATATTGGTCTCAAGCTACACAAGACCGAGTAAAACATAACATCATAATGATGAAACATTTTCTGAATTTTCCAGTCTTGTCAAATATTTCGAAGACATGTTACATAAGAATCAGTATCTTTCAAACCCATACAGCCCCTCAGAACTCATCCGCATTTGCTTAATAAAACTACCTGAACATTTACGACAGATTATTTTAGCAGGACGATGCAAAGACGACATTGAAGCTTTTCAGGGACTGTTACAAGAACTGGAAATTGACACTGACAATCGAGGAACGCGAAAACAGGAGCACAACAATTACAGTTCACACCTGTCACAGTTCCGCGATGACAGAAATAATACACGACAAGGCTATTGGTACAACATAAATCGTGACCAAAACAGACACCAACCGTATGACAACCGTTGGCAGAGTAGTAATAATTACAGGGGTAGATCACCTCTCCGCGGTAATGACTGTCACAGAGACAATCAGAGAATTTGGAGACCAAAATAATTATTATCAAGGGAGACAGAATAACAAGACGCAACGATCCAGCGCTCAGTTACGATTCAGGGAGAAATTCTCCACCACGTGACCGACAAGAAAGAAACTATGGAATCTACCGACATGACGACAGACGATATGATCGGAACGACAGACCCGAATTGCAGCAGAACTGGCGGGATTCAAACAGGGCAGGACCCTCTCGACAAGGTGCATTTGTAGAAGTTAGGTCTCCAAATCCCAATAACGACGCGCGCCAACAAAGACACAATAGGCAATGACTCATACCGCTGGCAGCCACAAAACGTGCTTATGAAACTGACGACACAGCTGCTGTAGCTACTAATTACGTAAAAATGGAAGACATTAGGGACATCTTACTCCAGGAACACGACGTAAAACATAACAACATTGCATATCCTGTGATTCACATTACTGTAAATGACGTAAAATTTACGGCAGTACTTGACTCAGGCAGTCCCATTTCAGTAATTAGTGAAGACGCTTTTAGCAAATGCAACAAATCGAACGATTGCCCCGTTATGCAAGAATAAATTACAAGGTGCAGTCATTGGAAAAATTGTAGATGTACGCCAACAAACCAACTTAGAATTCTTTTGTCAAAGCCACAGCTTCTCGGTCAACTTTCTTATTGTTCTGTTATTGTCGACGGAAATTATTCTGGGAGTAGACTTCTTGAATGAATAAAAAGCAATCTTAAACTTTCACGATGCTGAAATAAGTTTAGAGAAAGAAGGTAAGTCAACAGCTTTGAAATTTGAAGATTGGCTCTCAATCCATGACTAGGAAATTAATCGGCTTTATCTTCTGTTAGACAACAGTTCGGAATTTTCTACGGAACTAGACATTAACAATCACTCTGCAAGTACAGACAGGGATGATATCGACGGCATATTTGAAACTAATGAGTTAATTCAGAATAGAATTCAAACAATTGAGAATTGTAATGACACTGATAGGCAGGACCTTTTTGAGATTTTACAAGCACATTCCACAGTTTTTACTAACAAAACAGGAACAATCAAGGGATTTCAATACCAATTTCGTGTTTGTGTGCATATTAAACTTTGTGTTAGACCATACGTAATTCCAGCCCATTATAGGGACCGTGTTAGAACAGAAATACAATCTATGCTTGACGAGGGCAGTATTGAGCCTGCAGTAAGATCATACAACAATCCATTACATGTTGTTGAGAAGAAAAACGGATCGATCAGGCTTGTCTTAGATTCAAGACAAATCAATATTATCATTATTCCTGAAACAGACAGGCCGCAAACGTTGGAAGAACTTCTTCAAAATTTTAATGGTGTAAAAGTGTTGTCTTCCATTGATCTCAGATCCAGCTTTTATCAGATCGAACTTCATCCAGAATGTAGAAAATACACAGCTTTCCTTTGTTTCGGCGTTTGTTATCAGTTTCGGAAACTTCCTTTTGGTTTGAACATTTCTTTGGCAGCATTCATTCTCGGGCTAAATTCTATACTACCTGAGTTCTTAGAACGTGGACGATATTCTGATAGCAGAATCCTCATGGGAACAATATAATCGCATCCTCAAAAGCATGTTACATATTTTTGCAGAATCTGGAATTACAGTTAACTTGGAATAGTCTGAATTCGGTAGGACAAAGGTGACGTTTTTGGGACATATTATTTCTTCTGAAGGCATTCAGCCGGATCCTGAAAAGTTAGAAGCAATCAGAGCCATTCCAGTTCCATCCACAAAAAAAACAAGTCCGCATTTTTCTAGGTCTCGTAAATTTTTACCGTCGTTTTCTGAATATGTAAATTCTAGCTACATCAAAACTTTGTTCTCTCACTGGAAAAAATACCATTTGGAACTGGGACGAACAAGCACAGTTGGAATTCAATTCTTTGAAAGAATCACTACTTAACGCGCCAATACTAACTCATCCAGGTCTGTCACAAGATTTCTGTCTTAGCACGGATTCTTCTAAAGTCGGTCTTGGTGCCCATTTATTTCAAGAAGCCATAGAAAATAACACTACCGTTCAGAAAACCATTGCTTTTGCTAGGCGAGTGCTAACAAAATCAGAAAAAAATTATTCCGTTACTGAATTAGAAGCTTTAGCTACCGTTTGGGCATTTAACAAATTCCGTTTCTTTTTTTATGGTAAGCACGTAAAAGTATACAGTGATCATCGTGCATTACAATTTCTTATGTCTTCAAAATTAAATCAAGACTGGTTAAAACGTTGGGCATTGTTTCTGCAAGAATTCCACTTCACAGTAGTCTACATTCCCGGCAAGGAGAACATTGTTGCGGACGCACTGTCACGCGCACCGGCTGGGCTTGAGAAAAGTAACACAGAAAGCAACCTCGAGAGAAATTTCAGTATTCTTTACATTTAGAAAGTCGCCTTTGAAAACTTCATCACTACATCTTTAAAGGACATTGCTCATGAACAAGATAAAGATCAGATTTGGAAAGACATCAAAAGTAAATGGCATGAAAAGACACACACACACACACACAGATTCGGCATTATTATCTGGTTAGAAACAACATACTGTTCAAACGCTGCACTGTTGATGACAAGATATGGGTACATCGCATTACAGACGATTTCGTTAATAAGCTCATTTGGTACATTCATTTCAGCTATGCACATTTTGGTCCACGAAAATGTTATCATATTCTTCGAACGACTTGTTATTTAGCAATATGGAAAAGAGAATTCGAAGAGTCTTGTCTATTTGTAAACTTTGTCAAAAGGCGAAGCCATCTACTCGCATCGTGCTCCATTGTTTACTATCATTCCTTCTAAATTAAAAGATTCTGCTGCTGTTGATCTCTTGGGACCGCTTGTCAGAACATCTAATGGATTTTCGTACGTTCTAGTCGCTGTTGAACTTACTTCAAAATTTGTTTCTTTCACTCCCTTACATAAAGCCACTAGACGGTCCGTATCCAACGCCTTTGTTAAAAATTGGATACGTTAGTAAAGTCATTTCAGATAAAGGACCGCAATTCAGATCTGCTGTTTGGTGACGCATGCTTCGTAACCATAAAACCAAATCTGTTTTTATTTCATGGAACTCACCACATTGTAACCCGTCTGAACGGATTATGAAAGAAATCAATAAGCTTTGCAGACTTTATTGTCACAGAAAGCATCAGCATTGGGACACATATTTACACTTATTTCAAAACATGCTTAATGAAATGCCTCATGATTCCACTGCTTTACCACCTGTTCTTGTACTGAAGAATAAAGAACCACCGAACAGAATCAGAGAGCTTGTACCTTTTCCGAATAGACGTAAACTTCGACACAAAGACATAATTGATTTTGCTATTAAAAATATAAATTCTGGTGCAGACAAAAGGAGAAAATTACACGGTAAAGCAAATTCAAAGAAATTATATATTGGTCAGAAAGTTAGCATTAAAGCTCATTCATTGTCACATAAGAAGAAACACTTGAGTCACAAATCCTTTCTAGTTTACAATGGACCTTACAGAATACGACATATACCACATGATAATTGCGTTGAAGTTGAAACTCTGCGTACTAGGAAGAGTAAAGGTTTACACCACATTTCACATGTAAAACCGTTTATTGAAAGATAATCAGCTTTTTAACTTTGTCTTTGCCATAAAACATTTCACTTCACATTTCTAGTCTGCCTTGTCACACTGAGAAACTGTTAACATGCAACAATGTTTTAAAGTTAACTATCCAGTCTACTACCTAGGGAACATTTTTAAACAGAAATTACAAATGAATGCAGATGACACAGTGTTCTTATTTGTACGTTCTTGCTTGTTAGTTGCACGATTAGTAACGACTATAAGGCTTACATACTTAGAACATATACTGTTAATGGTATTTTAATGCAACATTTTAGTTCAGTTGAAAATACATTCTTTATTTGAAGTACTTTCTGTGAGAATAAAGATGACTTAGCGTTTGGTTTCTATGATAGCTACACGATTATACCACGACGCTACTAATGTGTGACAAATTTACATTGTGCTTTTGCGTTGTATCTGTTTTATATCAGCACAGTTTTTCTGAATTCTTCTGGAAAGGAAAACATGTTTTAGTAGTAACTTTGTGGTATAGCTACAATGAGACAGCCTTTTCTGTACCACAACAATACGTTACAGTACAGTGCTTACTTCATCACGGCAATAAGCGTAGTAACTACGATATCTATACGCAAAGCATTTCACTTTTGTTTATCAGGAGGTAAGTACATTGACTTCTGGAGAACTTAGCTTTCGGAGGACGATAACTACGACACTTCCACAGAGATTATCTTACAACAAGGCGCACAGTTTAGCGCTACAGTACACGTATTTGAGTGATTAATTTTGTGCTTAAAACATTTATTTTTAAAGATATTTGAAGTACAATGATACAAAGGTTTTCCATGATGCATTTCATTCCATTGCTATATCCTGTAACACCTGAGGATATAATTACATTAAGATGATTTCAGACTTATCAAATTGTATTTTGTCTGTACTTTGTGAACTGTTCATATTTTTTCGGAACCAGTCTGATACAATGAGAGCTTTGAATGACGTATTTGGTATGGGATCATGATTTTTGAAGTACATTTGATGTAGATGACACTTTTGACATGAGCAGAGAATTTTTTTAAGTTTTGAAATTATTGGAGCAAGCTACGGCGATTTTGAGAATTTGACTCAGGTGTTATGATGTTATTATTACGATGACTATGTGTATTATGCTGTTGCGGTATGTTTATGATCTATAAGCTGATGTTATATGAGTTATTTGATTATGCTACGTATCTGTTATGATGAAATATTGAAGAAGTGTCGACGAATAAGGTAAGGAATAATGAGTAGTGGTTAGGGACTCTGGTTTGTGAAAAAGGTTGTTGGAAACCAAGAATGGTACTTTAAGAGTTATGAAATGTATGTAAATGTGTGATTGTATTACAATGCCGACGAAAGTTTTTTGGACACTGTTATATCAATAGGATTTTGTTTCTAGAGATGAATAACGCAAATGCTTGACCTGTGAAATTTTTTATATGAGACTGCCACTGTAGCGGAAACTGGTGTCGTAAATATTTCGGTAAGACAGTTAAGTGACCACCTGCACGTAATGCGTTGTGGGCACCCAGCTGCGCGACAGCCACCTGACAAAAGAAAGCCATTAGGTAAAAAAAGAAAAGAGGCCATTATCCTCACTATTGACATTCCTTTGTGAAAAGCATCGCAAAAACGACACGCTCATTACTTATAAAGATACTTACTTACATCTGCACACCTGATAATGACAAGCGTATTTCTACGAGAGTTGAGAGAATTTGTACTAACTTATGAAATGCACACGACTATTGAATGATATTTTTACGCTTTGCCTTTCATAGTTGCTTATTTCATTTGATATCTGGTTTCCAGCTGTGTTGCAGCATTGGTTTTATAAAATAAAATAAAATGCATTTGCTAATGTGAACACTTTATGTCAACAGATTTATTAAATAATCATTTTATGATCCACGTTCTTCGAAAAAGGAGCACTTGAAAAGGAAAGAACAATAAGAAGGGATTAATAACACTTACTGCATACTTAATTTTCTTTTCAACTACTTGGTAATGTCTTTTGTAAAATTAGTTTTGTGGTGCACCACTTTAATGACATAGATATTAATATGTGAGTAGACATTTCCCTTTTCTGCATTGTTGTCTTTACTGTAATACTTTTTCTGCTTGAGCTTTGTCATGTTTAGATATAAGTTATTCCATGTGCTGCTCCTTTTTGCCATGCATAGTGCTACTGAATTTCACTTTGTATTACTCTGTGAAGCCAGTTTTACTAGTGATTTATTTTTCTTGTTGCTGTTCATTGTTTCATATTAGACGTAATATTGCAACTGCTTTGCCAGTTTCGTTTTTTTGTCATTGCTGTTTGTGTTAATTGTTTTGCGCTGCTGCATTACCTCGTCCCTTAGTTTAGCATCTGAGCTCAGTAGATTTAAGTTAGCTTAAGAGGGGGTAGACGATATAAGAGAATGTGTTGCGATGAATTGGAAGGAATGCATTGGGAAGCTATAAGAAAATGGTTCGGCCGAAAAGTATTTCGAAATAGGATATGAACAAAACAGTAGGGTTTAGAGGCAACAGGTTTAGGTAGGATTTTCTTGGAAATAAGTGATGAGGTAAGATACTGGAAAATAAATAATGAAGTAAGAAATATGTGAACATATAAATACAGAAAGCATGCTTGGATAGGATTTTTTTGGGGGGAAACAAATGTTGAAATAAGACGAAAGATCTGTGGAATGCAGTTTTGGGTTTGACTGCAATACCAAATGTTACCCTGAAAATAAACCCTGTCCTTTCCTTTTGTGTTATCCCACTATGTGTTTGTGTACCCTTGTGTATTTATTTTCTTCCTGTCTCTGTGTACTGTTTCATAGAATTATTTCTCTTCTAATACTAAGCTACATTCACTATGATGAGGAATACTGTTATCCTCAAATATAATTTGCGTTAATAACATGTTATTTACTTTGTGAAGAAGTTTACACATTATTAATTCTGTTTTCTTCTAATGCTCATTGTGAAGTTGATGTTTCAAAAGTTATCCTGATCTTTTATGTATGTACTTATGTCATAATTCCTCTAACACTGATGTATATGTTATTTCGATTCTTTTGTAAAGCCTGTACTACAAATGTTATCTGTATTGTTGTGTTCTTTAATGATGTATTTTGTACCTTTGTAATAGTATTCTTATGTTATAAAATTGTAATTGACACCAGGTCATCAAATTAAGTAACTTGTAAATTACATTTCACTGCACACATTTCTGTTGGTCATATTATATGGACAATATGTGAGAAGTAGGGACTGATAGTGTTTGCACGTGTGTTAATAATTCAGCAAGGGACTGGATAACAGCATTGCTGGTTCTAAGGACATTTCAAACAAATTCTTTGAGAGTGGACAAGTGGTGGCTTATGGACTCGCTATATTGTCCACAAGACCCTTCGATGGTGATTGTGCACCTTCACAGTCGCAACAGTTTGCTTCTAGCCATCTCTACAAGGACTACAGTGGGTCTACACCTTTGATGACTCACCAATACCATTATTTCTACAAGGAATGCAGTGGGTCTGCACCTCTGGTGGCCCACCAATACTGTAGTCTCCAACAAGACTACAGTGGTCTGCTCTGTGATGACCTACCTACCAATATTCTTCCAAACTTCGACTGACTCTGCTGTGGGTTTGCTCTGTTGTGGACCTTTACCTGTCAACATGTCAACAGTCAGCACTGTCTTTCCGTTGGAAGGACAATACTACTTCTTCAAGAGTGCATGGAAATCCACTACTTCTGTGTGCATTTTCTTTTACTACTCAGACTTTGAGAAAAAAACACTGCGATTTTACTGTGATGAATGATCAGGACTCTATTTATGGGCTGTGAGAAAATTTTAGCTTTTGACCAACATTGTATCGATAAGTGTGTGCATTTCATTTCTTTGTTATTGTAATTATGAAAAAAATTTTCAAATCTGTATTGGCCACTGCCCAAAACAATTTGTAAAATTTTTTGTGGGAAGCATGGAGGCTATGTAAGTAGGCTGTTTAGGTTTTTTATTGGTAACACCACCTCTGTATGAAAATCACTGGCTGTGCTGTGTGCAGTCTGTGGCTGGTTGGCATTGTTGCAATACTCGCCATTGTAGCGTTGGGCAGTTGGCTGTTAGCGGCGCATAGCGTTGCGCAGTTGGAGGTGAGCCGCCAGCAGTGGTGGACCTGGGGAGAGAGATGCCGGAGTTTTTAAATTTGTAAGACCGGATGTCATGAACTGCCATATATATTATGACTATTAAGGTAAATACATTGTTTGTTCTCTATTAAAATCTTTCATTTGCTAACTATCCCTATCAGTAGTTAGTTGCCTCCGTAGTTTGAATCTTTTATTTAGCTAGCAGTAGTGGCGCTCGTTGTATTGCAGTAGTTGGAATAACCTAGATTTTTGTGAGGTAAGTGACTTGTGAAACGTATAGGTTAATGTTAGTCAGGGGCATTCTTTTGTAGGGATTTTTGAAAGTCAGATTGCGTTGCGCTAAAAAAATACTGTGTGACAGTCTAATCACAGTCATGTACAATTTTTATAAGGGGACGTTTCAAGTCTTCACGATACAGAGAAAATCCCTGACCCTGCCGGGAATCGAACCCGGGAACCCGGGCGTGGGAAGCGAGAACGCTACCGCACGACCACGAGCTGCGGACGACCGGCTAATCTTCTGGATTTTGGGCACAGGATCAGGGGCTGTAACCTAAAATTCTAAGACGCAGGTGTGACAGAATCTTGTAGCTAAGAGATCTCACTGCGCTGGGGATTAGGGTAACCCGTAAACAACGCGTATGTGTCAACTCTGCCCAGAACACATTCGCCTTTTTCGTGCTATGATAGGAGCATTTCTCGTTCTGTCCCCAACATTTACCTACCATAAATTTGACGTTAGACCGCCATAGGTTGTAACCCATGTAGAATTTTGTTGAATCGGCTGACGGCTCCTCTTGTATGTTTTATTTTTTTTTTCTTCATTGTGTTTCGGCCCTCTTGGGTTACCTGCCTGCCATGGTTGATCCCGTCCGGTACACACTACTATATCCTCAAAGCACAAAAGTTTCGAAACAAGTCAAGGTCGAATGCCCGAGGGAGGCTTTTTTATTTATTTTTATCTTTCTTTCGTTTTTGTTGCTTAATTTTTTAAATTTTTATTCTTTCTTTTTTAACTTTTTCGTTTGTAGTTATACATACTGTATTCAGGTACGCGCAAACATAAAATAATAAACATAAATACATAATACAGTGCACAAAATAACAGCAAACATAAAATACCGAACGTAACGTTAAACACTGTGAGAATTTGATGATAATAATTTTTGTAAATTTTTATACTACGAAGATAAATTCACGATACGACCATACTAACCATACTACATAGATAAACGTGCTTAAAAGCTTCCTGTAACACAAGCTGAATGATTCGTGCAACAAATACTAAATTATTGCATAGAATACATCTTACTATTATCATTTAGCTTAAAATTCTAGTCATTATTTGTTTAAAGAATGTAAGAATAAAACACTGAAAATTAAAGAACTGCCGCTTGAAAAACTAACGTGAATAGTTTTGTCGCAAAATCCTACAATAGGCAATCCGAATTAACTGTGATAAGATTGACTGTAATAAGCAAAGAACTGTGAAACAATTCATGTACGAAAAATAGCATCAACTTTTCAAAGCCGGCTGATGTGGCCGAGCGGTTATAGGTGCTTCAGTCTCGAACTGCTACGGTCGCAGGTTCGAATCCTGCCTTGGGCATGGATGTGTGTGATGTCCTTAGGTTAGTTAGGTTTAATTAGTTCTAAGTTCTAGGGGACTGATGACCTCCGATGTTGGGTCCCATAGTGCTCAGAGCCATTTTTTGATCTTTTCAAACCTGCACGAAATTGACGAACTTTCGGTGATTTTTTCTGAAAATAAATTTTGTGCAAATATTAGCAATGTTGTAGACGAAAATGTGAGGGTGTGAAGAGTTGCCACATCCTCTATTGAGCCCGGAAATGAGTGTACCAGACTTCGACTAGTTCCGAAGTTGGAAAAACCTTTCTCTATAAGAGCGTTATACCACCGTTACCCGTGCTACTCGACAGATGAAGAGAAGTGGTGGGATGGGAAAACAGAGCTCCTGAGATGTTGGGATTCAGTTATAGAGAAGCTGGTAGACTATACTGAAGGACTGTAAAAAATATTGATATAAAGGAAACGTGTATATAAAAAATTTTTGTTCCTTATAATAAGAATGCATTTTTACGTATTTTATTCACTTACAACCTTTTCCGCCCCCTCATTTGATGTAAGAACGAATTTTAAGTGCTACGTGTGGTTTCATTTTAAACTACTGTCTTTCGACAAAGGGTTAAGATTATTGTCTGGAAAAATTTTGTTTTGGCTTCATGCATTTTTCAACCTTCTTGCAATTTTCTACCGCTTTCTAAAAGTTTGAAGTACAGAATGATGCGCTTCAAAGACTTTCCAGAAAAACGTGTTTGTGTACATATAATCCAAGCACAGTAATAATTTTTCAGTTGGTTAAAATGTATCTTACCTCAAGGTCCGATACACCACTAGACCAAACTGGAACTATCAGTCTCGCCCAGTCCAGAGTTCTCTAAGGATGACTGTATTTGTAGGTAAAATCTGAACGAGAGTGACTGTTAAGTACCGAAACCACCCCCCACCCCTGTCCCCTCCCTATCAACACCGATTTTGCGCTCGGCCTTTTCGTACACATTTGTTACGGTGCATCCGAGTCGTAACTATTCTTCAGAGAACTATGAGCCTTGCACACACAGGGTTATTCACAATTACCGGCAGCGATTCAAAAGAAGACTGAGTGAAAACTCCATTAAACACAGGAAAATGAGACACGTCTTTGGATTCGTAATATGCGCCATGGCGTAGTTCTACTATGGGGACCGGCGCGTCGAAACATTTTCATAAGTCATCTGCTACGTATTGTCGCATCGTATTAGTTTGCGCCTGTGAACAGGCAACCCAGTGACTAGGTTTCCAATGGTGGCTGCTGTCGCAGCTGCCTGGGCGATTTGCGTCAGCGACTACAGTGAACTGCATGCACATACTGACGTTGCCACGTCACACAAAATTGGAAAGACGCTCTATCCGCTGATGTGTGTGTGTTATCTGTATGTCTTGTAGTTTTTATGGTCATCTTCTGAGTCCCAAAAGGTACTTATAAATAATCCTGCGCACATAAGATTTGTACTACACCTACGTGTAGATGGTAACTCAGCATTTCACACATATAAGTTTGGCAGAGGTTGCATGTAACCATTTTCAGAACTTTGCTTTAATACTTGCCACCCCAAATGGTTTATTAAATCTGTAACCCTCCCTCCCCTATTCCGTTACAATACAAAACGAACTACACCTCTTACATCTTTTCCAATGTGTTTCATCAGTTCTATATAGTAATACTTGTTGGAAACGTGATTGCCGCCTTTCAAAAAATTGGTATTTTACATATAAATGTTATACTGAAAATAAAGTCTTTGAATCTAAAGTACGCCTACTTAAAAAACAATGCGAGTTGTATGTATCCTTTCCTAATAAGTGAAAACCCTCATGAGAAGATATTTGCAGTGCCTAACTGAAAACTGTCCACACAAGAACCTTACATCCCTTTAAATAATTTTCCCAACATGTCAATGAAATCGTGTTGTTGAAACAGTATTTACGATAAAAATAAATTAAGATATAGGTAATGATGAACATTACGTTTCCTCATCTAATCTATACTAACAATAGACTAAATCTGAAACATCATCGTTTCGGTCTGTTTGCCTCTAAAGCCACCAATCTCCAAAACGACTAGACAAACTTCCATTGAGTTTTCGAAGATAACTTAAGCATAGATTGAGGCACAGAACAGGCTTTAGTTTCTCAAATGGGATCACGAAAACAAAGATTTTGTTATAGACCTTTTACTAAAACTTTCTCGTCTATCTGTCTGTTTGAACACGCTAATCTCCAAAATTACTATACGAACTAGTTTTCGCAGGTAACTTGAGTATAGCTTTGGGTACCGTATAGGATTCATTTAAACAAAATCTGATAACGAAAGGAAAGATGTCCACATATATTTTAAAATTATATCATGTATGAATGTATGTATGTGCATATGTTCCACATTTCCTCCGAAACCATTAGACTGATTTCAGTCACACTTGGTACACACATTACTTCCTGTCTGGAACGAATCACTGTGGTTGTAAGAAGCATTCACCCATGAAAGTGGTGGGGGTGGAGGTGAGAAAGAAGCGGGAATACCCAGATTTACTCATCCAGTATTTGAGAACGAGAGCACTTAGTGCCTTGCAACAAACATTACACGAAATTTAACATGTTTACAAAACTTTTCTTATGATGCGCCCCAACAAATGATGAAACGATAAAAGTTTATCGCTTATTATATTTTTCGCTGTTCATTTTAGCATCAGGTATGACGTTTGAATTAATTAAATCGTTACTACTAAAAGTATTTACAACGTATTTTGCATACAGTGTCTGCATATATTACTGAACCTTGTATCATTAACTTCAAAGTTATGTCATTGTACTACACTTGGTACACGATATATGTCATGAACACTGAAGTACGTGAAAACTACTGCATCATGCGTCAAGTTTAAATTTATTAATTTTCGCGATGAATAATTCCGCTCCAATTGTACTTCACATATCCTTTATTTGGGTGAAATCGTACACACCATCCGGATTTCAGCATGTAAATCTCATGTCCAGGCCCTATACAAATCAAGAAAAACTAAGACGGATTCCTTATAAAATGTTCACGGATCTAAGGGCTGTTTTAATGTTCATTAATTTTATAAAGAATGAGCGTACATAGATGAGATTTACATCTGAAATCCGGGTGGTGTGTACGATTTTATATAAATATTGTATCTGGTAAGTACTACCGGATAGACACTATGAGCGCCATGAACAGGGCATTTTGCTGTATGCTTCTTATTATTGACAGTCGCATATAATAGGGTAGGTATACCCTTCTGAAGAAGGGTACTATTTTGCCTGGAACTGGTAGAGAAATTAAATTTGTTTTGTGTAGCTGGTTGCCTGTTATTACCTTATATATGACTGCAGTTGCTGAGGATGGATAAAACACTAAATAAAAATATGATTATTATTTTAATAATATTTTATGAATTAGGGAAAAATATTTATTCCTTGACTTTTAAACTTCATCATATTGATTGGGAAAATGCTTTTATTGGTAAATATTTGCTATATGATACAATTAGAAATAGTGAATATAACGCTTATACGACCTTGAATGTGTTTCATCCATACTTCCATTCTACCTCAGTAGCACGATGAATGCTTGGCAGTAACGGTGCGCATGCAAACGCATCGTGTGTTGGGACCCCTTGGGGTGGGAGAGAGCAGGGAGCACACGTCACGATCTATGCTTAACCAAAGAGAGCACACACGTTAGGGCAGCTGACGTTATTGCATGTAATGTAGCTTTCTTAAGATCATAAAGCCACTGATTTGTGAGTACAACCACAGCTACTTGAACACAAATGTCTGAAAATTCTGACAACATTATGCTTTCTTCCACGCATAAATAGTCCTACTTCTTCTATTACAAATCAAATGGTTCAAATGGCTCTGAGCACTATGGGACTTAACTTCTGAGGTCATCAGACCCCTAGAACTTAGAACTACTTAAACCTGACTAACCTATTGGCGTCACACACATCCATGTCCGAGGCGGGATTCTAACCTGCGACACTAGCGGTCGCGCGGTTGTAGACTGTAGCGCCTAGAACCGCTCGGCCACTTCGGCCGGCCTTCTATTACAAACAGCGTCAGCAACAAGTTTGTTTGCGAGGCCGTCCTCAAAAAATTGGTTCAAATGGCTCTGAGCGCTGTGGGACTTAACTGCTGTGGTCATCAGTCCCCTAGAACTTAGAACTACTTAAACCTAACTAACCTAAGGACATTACACACATCCAGGCCCGAGGCAGGATTCGAACCTGCTACCGGAGCGGTCACGCGGTTCCAGACTGAAGCGCCTAGACCGCACGGCCATACCGGCCGGCTGGCCGTCCTCCACAGCAAGCACAGCAATAATTGTTTTGTAAATAAAAACCCCTTTTTATTGCTGCACTGTAAGTTATTTTTGATCCAACTAAAGAAGCCTTAGAGTAAAAAGGAAATGCGAGACACGACTTGGAGGAATAAATTAAAGTGCAGTAAGAAAATGTGGTTTTTATTTACAAAATAAGGATGTCAGCAAGTTAGCATTTTTTCGCATGTAGCGGTCATAGTCTCTTCAGTAATTACACGAAGCATGTATTTTGTTTCTGTGTAATTCTTAGGTTGTCAGTTAGTACGGATACCATACATTGCTCTACCTAGGAGGCAAAATACATAAGAGTACAATAATAACGCTCAAAACATATCAGAAATGGATAATTATACGTGTTCTGTGGCAAGTCAATTTCGGATGTATTTGATGAAAGAGAGTCCTGCTGCCTCTATATAGCCGTTTGATTCGTTTCTCGTTCACAGAACACATATATTTAACTTTCATTTTCCACTGAATACTGTACACAATCCGAGCACGGGACGATTTAAATCATTCAATGTGAAACACATACCTAATACAACAAAATACCTAGTTGCTAAGCAGATGTGCTGATCACTATACGAACAGGACATAATTATCACCACAACTGCATACTTCCCGTGATACTCAGTTTCTCAACTTATACCACAAACTAATGATTTATGGCACCTCTCAGCAGACTCCTCAGTCTCAGCATGTAGCCGATTCTCGTAAGAGGTCGAGCTTGTTGTATATCTGTACCGAAGAGATCATTGGCCATCATCGCCATAATTATATAAGTGCTGCCTGTTCTTTCGGACATGTCCAAAACAACATACACCATAACTAACAGTTGTGGATGGAAGATGATTATTAAATGTACATGATTTTATATGCTCCCTGACAAGGTGATGGGATGAAGGAAGATTAACTGCGGTTTCGTGGGGTTGTTACGAAGAAAAGTAATTAAATAAATTGTTAACGTTAAATAGAAAGAAAGAAATGTTGGCATTATTTGTTGAGTTTAATCGGATTAAAGGAATGTTGTTGTATGAGTAAAGTAACCCGTTGAAGTGGCTACAGGAGGTTGGAAAGCTTTCTCTTTAATGAACCTATTGTTATGAAGCACACTGAAGAGCCTAAGAAACTGATTCAGCTGCCTAATATCGTGTAGGGCCCCTGCGAGCACGCAGTAGTGCCGCAACAAGATTTGGCATCAACTAATGTCTAAGTAGTGCTGGAGGGAACTGACACCATGAATCCTGCAGGGATATCCATAAAGCCGTAAGAGTGCGAGGGGGTGGAGATCTCTTCTCAACTCCACGGTGCAAGGCATCCCAGATATGCTCAATAACGTTCATGTCTGGGGAGTTTGGTGGCCATTGGAAGTGGTTGAATTAAGAAGCGTTTTCCTGGAGCTATTCTGTAGCAATTCTGGACGTGTGGGGTGTGTCATTGTCCTGCTGGAATTTCCCAAGTCCGTCGGAATGCACAATGGACATGAATGGTGATCAGACAGTATGCGTAAGTACGTGTCACTTGTCAGAATCGTATCTAGACGTTTCAGGGGTCCAATATCGCTCCAGCTTCACACGCCCCACACTATTACAGAGCCTCCAACAGCTTTAACAGTCCCCTGTTGACACACAGGGTCCATGGATTCATGAGGTTGTCTCTATGACCATACACATCCATCCGCTCGATACAGCTTGAAACGAAACTTGTCCGACCAGCCCAATATGTTTCCTGTCATCAACAGTCCAATGTCGCTGTTGACAGGCCCAAGTGAGGCTCAAATGGCTCTAAGCACTATGGGACTTAACATCTGAAGTCATCAGTCCCATAGAAGTTAGAACTACTTAAACCTAACTAACCTAAGGACATCACACACAGCTATGCCCGAGGCAGGATTCTAACCTGCGACCGTAGCAGTGGCGCGGTTCCGTAGCGAAGCGCCTAGAACCGCTGGGCCATCGTGGCCGCTCCAGGTGAGGCGTAAAGCTTTGTGTCGTGCAGTCACCCAGGGTATACGAGTGGGCCTTCTAATGCCCATATCGATGATGTTTCGTTGAATGGTTCGCACGCTGACACTTTTTCATGGCTCAACATTGAAATCTGTAGCAATTTGCGGAACGGTTGCACTTCTGTCACGTTCAACGATTCTCTTCAGTCGTCGCTGGTCCCGTTCTTGCAGGATCTTTTTCCAGCTGTAGCGGTGTCGGATATTTTACCGGATTCCTGGTACACTCGTGAAATGCTCTTACGGGAAAATCCCCACTTCATCGCTATCTTGGAGATCCTGCATCCCATCGCTCGTGTGCTTACTGTAAGACCACGTTCAAACTCACTAACATCTTGACAACCTGCTACTGTAGCAGCAGTAACCTATCAAACAACTGCGCCAGACACATGTCTTATTTAAGAGTTGCCGACCGCAGCGCCGTATTCTGACTGTTCACGTATCTCTCTATTTGAATAAGCATGCCTGTACCAGTCTCTGGCGTTTCAGTGTATGATGAAGATGGTATGTATTATATGTATATAAATGTGGCAATACAGTTTATGTGCATTTCGTCCTGTATCATCGTCGTAGGAATGACATGAAAGAAAAGGGATGAAAAAAGCCCAAATAATTAAGTTGTACTTCATTCAGACAAAAGTAGCATATTTAATAATATAATAAATGATGATAATAGGCTATATATAATATAAAGGGTATATTTTGAGAATGTATCATAAAGGATCAAAAGTAAAGTGAGCAAATTATTAATTTTTATGTTCAGAAAGGAATACAATGTTTATGCTTAGAGTATAAAGGAAAGATTATCCCATGTTTTAAATAGAACTGAAGAATACCTATAAATTCGTATTCTGATAAGTCTAAATTATGACAGCGTCGTTCCATAAGACAAGCAAAAATAGCTATTTGCTAACTATTATTTGAAAGATAATTTATTAACGTAACGAGAAAATATCAATATTGCGGATCCCTATAGAGAGCAATGGTATCGACTCAGCTGTACTGTGGTGGCATTTCGTCTAAGCGCCGAGGGATTTGATGGTGCGGCTATATTGCCCGTCTTTAGTTCTAAGACTGAAAGTTCACGCGAAACTGACATGTTGAAATGAGAATTTATAAGGGTAGCTGAGAAGGAGCAGTCGTTGTCTGAAACCGGACGGGCGGAAAGGGGTGTGGGAGGGGTTATTCTTGTATTAATGGGAGCTGTAAACAGTTACAGAAATATTAGTGTAAGTTGTGGGTCGACGCTGCACCTAAGCGTTAGTAAAAAGATAATGAGAAGCTGGTCAGAAACAGCTGGCTGCCAATGGCCACGCGGAGATTAGCGGCCACCAACCGTTTGGCGTTTTTCTGTATAAGATATGGCAAAATACAGTGGCATGCATTTTAAGTGTTATTGCAAGTGATTCAGTACATTGGTTTTCACTGGCTTCTGTTTTGGAACGATAGTGAGAACTTATCATTGAATTTTAGTGTAGATTGATCAGAGGTATTCTTGGACGGAGAATAATCGGTGAACTTTCGTGACACTTCCTTTACCCGACGCATGTGAGTTATTCTGAGGAAGCAAAAATCTTACACCAGACTTGAGAAATTCACGTTCGGTCTCAACAATCTCTGTGTAGGCAGATGTAGTAAGGCATCGCAGCAATAGTATCGTGAGATAGTGGAAAATGACATGGACAGTTGCACAGGCGTGTGGAGTTCACTACGCAGATGATTGGATGACTGGAACTAAGCGTGCCCCGGTTCCTTACGGGCCAGTTGGTTGATAAAACAGTCTATGCCGAGTGAACTTAGTGCGCGGGGGAATAGGGACGCTACGACAACGTAAACAAAGCGAGTACCTGTATACGCAGCCTGAAAACTAATTCTTTCCTCAACTTTTCGATAAATATCGTACTGTACAGGACATTAAAGTATCTAACCAATTAATTATGGTCTAAGAGATACATGAGGAGACGGAATGAATGAATTTCTTAGCTTTCATGAACTTTTCTTGAGTTATCAGTTAACACTCTGAACGTTCTTACGCATTGATCTTGAGAACTCTTGCTCACGTGCATCAGATAGGAAGCCTCTTTTGCTAATGGCTCCTCACGTTTCTGTCCCAGATCGCTGTTTCTCTCTGATCTGAGTGACCACAAGCTTATCTCGTTCATCTCTGGCCCTCAGTAGAGATCAGCGGACACAAGGGATCTCGAGACGACCACTTTCCCTAATTAGTCGGCACGGGAGCTTCCTTTGATCTGGTTAGCTGTAGCCCTGCAGTGGGCCGCCGTCAAAGCTATAGAACGTGGAAGGGAGCTCGCCAGAGCAAGAATTCTGCGTTCAGCGCTACAGCCTCCACCACAAGCGTAGGCAGAAACGTACTTTCAAAATTATTTTATCTTTATTTCCATCAAACCTTCGCCAAGTGTTTATCAAGGTTCCGAAAACTAATCAGTGTAATAATGTGCTTCCTTGATTTTCTACAATGTTTAATAAATGTCCCAGATGTGCCCCTTGCGTGATGTCTGGTCGGGGCCTCTAGGATAGAATCGCGATTACCGTTTGCTCCACATAATCCCCTTCCTGGCCACCTCACTGTTGTCGGACCATAGAATCTTAAGAAAGTAAAGATTTGTTGTAGACAAAAATAATAACATGTATTCACACTTTCAACATTTTGTACAATGGACTGGATGAATCATTTTAAAAATAGTAATACAGTAGCAGACCATAACTTCTGTCTTAATTAGGTACAAACGCAGTGAAAATTGTTAGTTTTAGACGGACAAAAGTCACAGACGTATATGCACTTAAAATTTTTTTGCCCGCTCACTTCAGCAGCTTCTTGAATACCAAAGTGCCTTAAAAGATCAAAACTGAGAAGCAGACGCGGAAGCATCTTTACGTGCACGGCACAGTAAACGTCACGATACGATATCCTTCCAAAATGTTTAGGACTATATATTAAACAATTAATATATATAACAATTGATGTATTCTTTACTGCTATAATAGCTAGTTTATGTTCCAATATTTCGCAACGATTCCTCAAAAATACATAAAGTTTCAATATTTCTTATTTCTGCACTCAATGCACTGAAGATTATTTTAGATTTACGTAGTACAAATTAATGTGTTATTAGATTTTGGTCATTGCAAGAAGAAAGTGGTAAAAACTGTATGAACCGTCTTCCACAATTTGCCAGAAAGTATCTTGCAGGTAGAACGTTACATCAAGCGAAATGTTACACAATGGTACATGAAGAAAATTCTATTTTCATACAAAGCTGCATTTACCTTTTACTAAATGGCCATAAACAAAAGCATTGGATTTTCTTTACGTTGTTATAAGTTGTTACGTTGCACAGCAACCTTGTTCCCGGTGCAGTAATAAATTTTCGAAGCTATTGCCCGACACAGGTGATAAAAGGATAATGTCCAACTCGAACCCTTTGTCACAATCGCAATCTAGAACATTCGAAGAGAGCTAGTACTGTACAAGTCCGGGATCGCCCGTAACTCATTTCCACACAATGAGCACAGCAAAGGCAAGGAGCGCAAACTACGCAATATGACGGCACCCAGAACGTCGTTCTGGAGACACACTAATACAGAGTAATAAAACGCAACAGTCGAGCTCCACCGCTAGAAAGCATACTAAAAGAGAAATGTAGAGGCATGGAAAACTGTCCGTAACTGTGACGTTGTAGTGCAGACAGGACTTATGACAGTCTTGTTTAAATAAGGGAAAACGGTCGCCTAATTTGCTACAGTGAGGTGCTGTCTGGCGTTGAATGCCCCTGTCTCAGACATACGAAGTAAGTGTCTGCCTGCCTGGCCATATGCTCTGTGTGATGAGACAGCACTGGGCCTTCATCTTCGTGACAGTTAATATCCAGAAGATTCTCAGATACAAGTTTAACCATGTATCCATCCCAAAGTGCACTGTAGTTCATCAAATCCATAGAGGCACGTCTGCATGCCATCCTCATACACTTCCACTACTGCTCGACAGGAAACCTCGTTCTCAGACTGTGTGCTTGACACTCAGCAGGCTGCCTCATTGCCAGTCTGCGTGGCTGACATGCTACAGGCTTCCTCATTGTCAGATAGTTTGCCTGTCCAGCTACGGAGCTGACTCACTGTCAGGCAACGTGGCTGATTTGCTGTATGGTGTCTCATTGTCAGCCAGTGTGCCTGACCTGCTGTGGAGGCTACCTCTCTGTCACAGTGTGGATAACCTGCTGGCAGCTGCCTCATAGTCAGCCACTGAGCCTGATCTGCTGCAGAGGCTGACTCACTGTCAGGTATTGTGGCTGACATGCTTTTGGGGCTGTCTCAATGTCAGGCTGTGTGGCTGAACTGCTGCAAGGATGCCTCATTGTCAGTCAAAGGTGCCTGTCCAGCTACTGAGCAGCCTCTCAGTCAGGCAGTGTGGCTCACTTTCTGTGCAGGCTGCCTCACTGTGAGGCTGTGTGGCTGAACTGCTGTAAGTCTGCTTCATCATCAGCCAAAGTTCCTGTCCACCTACTGATCAGCCACACAGTCAGACAGTGTAACTGAGATGCCATGTGACCTGCCTCAGCGTTAGGCTGTGTGGCTGAACCGCTGCAAGGCAGCCTTAATGTCAGGAAAAGTGCCTGTCCAGCTACTGATCTGCCTCATAGTCAGTATATCTATGCCCTGGGGCTGCCTCACTGTAACGCTGTGTGATGGAAGTGCTGCAAGGCTGCCTCTTTGTGAGCCAAAGTGTCTGTCCAGCTACAGAACTGCCTCACAGTCAGGCAGTGTCGCTGATATGCTGCGGGGGCTGCCTCACTGTCAGGCAGTGTGGCTGAGCTGTTGCCAGTCTGCCTCATTGTCACTCTCAAGTGAGTGGTGTGGCTGATGTACTGCAGGGACTGCCTCAGTGTCGGTCTGTGTGCTTGATGCGCTGCGGGCGTTCTCATATTCAGTCAGTTTGCCTGACCTGCTGCAGGGGAGCCTCACTGTATGCCTGGTTGGCTGAACTGCTGCAATGCTACCACATTGCCAGCCAGAGAGCTTGTACAGGGCTCACTGTCTGGTAGTGTGGCTGATGTCCTGAGGGATTTGCTCACCATCACGCTATGTGTCTGTCTCATTTTCAGTCAGAGCTTCACCAGCAACGAAGCTGGCGCACTGTTGGGCAGTAGGGCTGACGTCCTGTGGTGGCTGATATCTGTTGCCTGTGCTCCTGAACTACTGCAAAGCTGCCTCATTGTCAGCAGAGTGCCTGTCCAGCTACAGAGCTGCCTCACTGTCAGTGTGGCTGACATGCTGCAGGGGCTGCCTCCCTGTCAGCTATTTGGTAGATGTGCTGCAGGCTGCCTCTTTGTTAGTGAGAGAGCCTGTCAAGTTACAAATCTGCCTCACTGTCAGGCTGTGTGGCTGAACTCCTGCAAGATTGCCTCACTGTCAGGCTGTGTAACTGAACTGCTTCTCAGTCTCCTCACTGTCAGCCTATATCTTGTCCAGCTACAGAGCTGCCACACTGTCACGCAGTGCGGCTGACGTGCTGAAGGGCAGCAGCCACTCTCAGGCTGCCTATCTGACCTGCTGCAAGGCTTCCTCATTGTCAGCCAGAGAGCCTGTAACTGACAGGGAGTGTGGCTGATGTCCTGAGGGGGCTTCATCAATGTCAAGCTCTGTGGCTGATGTACTTCAGGCTACCTCATTAACAGCTTGAGTACCTGTCCAGCTATGGAGCTGCCTCACTGTTAGGCAGTGTGGCTGCCGTTCTGCAGGAACTGCCTCAGTGTTGGGCTGTGTCGCTGATGTGCAGCAGGCCACCTCATTGTGAGCCAGTGTGGCTGTACAGCTGCAGATCTGTCTCACTGTCAGACAGTTCTCCAGACCTGTTGCAGGGGCTGCCACACTGTCAGACTGTGTGGCTGAACTGCTGCAGGGATGACTCATTATCAGTCAGAGTGCATGTCCAGCTACAGACCTGTCTCATTGTCAGGCAGAGTGACATGCTAAGGGGCTGCCACCACTATCAGGCTATGTGGCTGACCTGGGCTGACCTGCTGTGAGGCTGCTCCATTGTCACTGAAAGTGCCATTCCAGCTATGGAGCTGCATTTGTCAGCAAATCTGACTGATGTGAGGTGGGAACAGCCTTACTGTCTGGACGGTTGGCTGAACTGCTGCAATGTTGCCACAGTGTCAACCAAAAAGCTTGTTGAGCTACAGAACTGCCTCATTGTGAGTCAGTTTGTCTCATGCACTGAGGGAGCTGCCTCACCGATATGTTGTGTGTCTGATGTGCCGCAGGCTGCCTCATTTTCAACTAAAGTGGCAGACCAGCTACAGAGCTTCCTCACCATCAGACAGTGTGTCTGATGTGCTGCGGAGACTGCCTTACTATCAGGCTGTGTGGCTGAACTGCTGCAAGGCTGCCTCAATGCCGGCCGAAGTGCCTGTCCTGCTATGACTGTCAGGCTGTCTGACTGACGTGCTGTGGCGGTGTCTCTCTGTCAGGCAGTGTGGCTGATAAGCCTGGCTGTCGCTCGAGTTGATGCTTCCGCCCTCTGTTGGTGGCCAGGCAGTATCGTTTAGTTAGTATGGTTGCGGTTGTTTGTCCTCTTATTGTGTTGACTGGCGCCACTCGGTTTCGCAAGCATTGCCTGTCCGTTAGTGGCAGCAGCGGTGGTTATCAATATGTAGTAACTGTTGCCTGATCTTTGGGCGACGTCGTTGTTTTTCCAGGTCGTGTGAGTGGGATAGTTCGGTTGGGGACTCAGGAGGACCCAGGTCTGTGCAGAGGGAAAACACTCCGGGACCGCTGGCGGCATGCATGGATTGCCATCTGGAAGTGCTGAGGGCAAGAGGGCTTTGTGACGGCTCCCAAACCCAAGGTCCTCGGCGGTACTTTTGGGGCAGCCACCACAAATTGTACAAAGCGTGGGTAGTGACCAGGATGTCTGTTGGCCGAAAAATAATTAATGACAAGAATTGCGACAGCTAGAATGAAGAGATAACTTATCTTTGTGACGAAACGTGATCGAGCAATACAAGTCCAAGTAATATCCAAGAGTAATCCGTCGGCGGTAACACCCTGAGTCGCCGACGGCCGCGACAGGAACTGTGGCCAGCGATGTCACGATCAGGGCGCGCGTGCGCGAGTTGGTTGGTTTGTTGGGTCCGTGGATACAACAGAGGGCGCACGACCTCGTCCTAAACCGGATCCAGAAGCTTTAAGATGAGTTAATTTCAATCTAAGTAGAGAAACCTCCACCATTGTGATAACTTGCGATTCTCCACTTAAAATTCTAATTTGGTATGTCTCTTTACGAAGTAGCTTCCAGTACCTCCTACTTTCCAGTACTTTAATCGCTGTAACTACTCCCAGATCGCGGACTAAGTATCGGATTCCTATTACTCGCTCTCGAAGCCTGCGGTCGACGTTGCCCATCAGATCTTTAAAAATTAGCATTGACAGAGGGCGCTGAACTCGTCTTGCAAGAGGTGTGGCGCTGCGCGCTCTTTCCATTGGCGCGCGAGTCACCGCCTTCCAGTCGTTTCGTGGCGTTGTGCTGGTCGGTGTGCAGTCTGCACGATACAATTATTAAATGTCGATTTAAGATCATACATGTATTAAAACAAGAATCACTGGCAAGGAGTCAAAGAGAACCTATACAATGAGGAACGCAATACCAACAGAGAAACCGAAAGACACTCGTCAACATAGATACAGTTAACAACTGCAATATGTGATTGGTAAGACCTTTCCTTAGATGCGTACAACTGGCGGAATGCTAATGCGCTACATATGCTTCGCCGCAGCGAATTGTAACAAGCGTAGCTGTGCCATCTGACAGCAGGTTTAGGCCTGTGCCATGTACCATATGGAAACCTTAGTTGAAGGTGAACTTCGTGAAGGAATTCAACAGGAAGGAAGTGACAGCTGGCAGATACCACCCAACCGATCCTAACCTTAAGTACAGTTCTGAGTCCCCGCACCACCGATACGTCTCACCGTATGGGATTCCAATCAAGAGTTCTCTAGCGCTCCACAAAAGTTTGGTCCTGTAATTACTTTTCACATCCTCCCTCAATCAGAGGGCAGTCAGGAAACGATGCTTCTTCTTCCACGAGCCACAGAGACTGGTGTGCAAAAGCGCCAGATCTAGATCCACCCTAACATGCTGTTAAAAATCTCCGCTTCTCTCTTAAGGGCACCTTTAGACAACTAATTCACTGGCGTTTATGGGTATGGAAACCGCGTGCAAATTGGTTCCCCGGGCTTGGAATCGAGACTGGCGCCCTGCTCCTCTTCACACAATGCCACCCAAGCGGCATGGGCTCTCGCACGACTGCCCTACAGACAGCTCCTTAGGAAGGGCGGCCGTTTGGCGTAAATGCTGCCGTGTTTACGGCTACCCAGACTGATGCCTTCTGAAAGACATATAACGGCCAGCCAGGAAACGATATATTGTCTGCTGTTGCGTGGTGTGGGGAGACACCCATTTCGGGCGCAACAAAGGCTCCTTTCGGATCTCCCACTGGCCGTGCTGCCAGCGGATCACAAGCTGTTTATCGAATCTGTCCTTTAGAAAGCTAAGCGCACCTTCTCTTTTCCAGCCAGCGTCCTCTTCAGCTCTCTCGGAAATGGCGAAACCAGCATCAGTTGGACATTATGTAGACAAGCACTACAATTACATAAAAATGTTAGAAACTAAGGAAGCGCAATGAAATGTAGATGATATACGGTCACGCAGCCACTCTCCTGATACTTGTGAGTTGAATTTACTACTGTGAACGTCATTTGATTAACAACTGCCACTATCATGTTATGAAACGAACAATATGACTAACACTGGGAGGAGGCTACCGCCCCACAAGATTAGCTATGTGGTTCCCAGTGTTCACCATTAACCAGTGACGAGAAAAGCCTGAGAGATCGCAACAAAGACTATGATCATTTTGGTCGGACATTCCACTTCGCAGAAATCATTCAATCTTTGCTGATTCAGTACTAGCTGCTAGCAATGTGGAATGATCATTGCATTTACGGAGCCGACCGCTGTGGCCGAGCTGTTCTAGGCGCTTCAGTCCGGAACCGTGCGGATGCTACGGTCGCAGGCTCGAATCCTGTCTCGGGCATGGTTTAAGTATATCTAAGTCTAGGGGACGGATGATCTCAAATTTTAAGTCCCATAGTGCTTAGAGTCATTTGAGAATTTACGGAATATCGATGCTATTGTTAAGACTTCGATGTCCCAGTACCGATACTGCAGCCTTTTTAACATAGGAGTAACGACGTCATTTACAAAAGATCGAGCTTAGATGATCGTGAAAAAAAGGACTACTTGTTAGGAACTTGCCCTTTTTTTGGCATTTAAATGTATCATTTTCTGGACATGTATCATAACTATCCTTTCATTAAAAAAAACATATTATCAATTGGAAATACGTGACCTCTGTATATGTTTCATTAACAATTTATTACGTTTCGATCGCTTGGACATATAAAAAATATTCACATTACCAATTTCGTCAAGCGTCAAGTAGTTACTATCTTCAGATGTTCCTAATCCACTAAAAAGCTACTTGCTGAAATATAAAAATTACTGTAGTTAGATACTTTGAACCTCATTAAGTCATTTAACGTTGCAATTAATGTAGGTGATACCATTACATGATAAAAGACTGTTATCATGTGACGATATGATGAAGGCTTACATTTACTGAAATATGTTAAGTCATTTCAAGATGTTCAAAGTATCTAACTAAATTTATTTATATGCATATAGGAAGCTTTTGAGCGCGTTAACCACATCTACAAATGGCAACTACTTGCCAAAATCGGTAATGTGAATATTTTTAATGCATCCCAGCATCATCTCATAAGATTATTGCACAGGTTTAAAGAGCAGAAAAAGCATTTTAGAACAAAAATCTTGTGTCGCTTTCCCCACATGCTGAGCTTGGTGACAAAGAGGTCCATTGAAAAGACAGACAACTCTCTACGTTGATTACTGGTCTGAAAAGGAATGTCAGGTGGATTTCATGAAAGGTAACAAAAATAAGAGAGCGCTCTCTACCAACTGAATGTGATAACAAATTACCCACATCAACGTCGCCAGATCCAACATTCAAAGACATGGACTTTAAGGCGCTTTAGCATTTTTCAAGACAATCGAAACATCAAGGATTTACTAGCAACTTTTGAAACGAATTTCAGTAAGAATGGTCAATACGTTGATACAATATCGGGAAAGAGAAAAATAAAATTTTATTTATGGAATGAACATCATAAAATCGAACCAGGAAAGAAAAGTTTACGTACTAGCACCGGAATGGACTTACTATCACATTTCAGTTCTTATCTGAAACGTCGCGTTATAGATCTTTAATGAGATATATTAGACATACAGAATCATAACATTGATACAACCTATCCAAAGCTATAGAACACTGATCCGAAGAACTTGAGCTTCCTAGCTACATCGCCATCTTCTGAGACGTTGTTCTCAAAAGCACGATGTGATCTGTCAACAAAGCATTAGACTGAATGGGAAACTTCTATCAAAAAATGTTATTTTTACCGTCTCTAGATCAAATGTTGCGGGGCATGTTAAGTTCATATTGTTGTACTCATTGATTAATAGATACGATATTAGATGTATGTAGATGTTGCTTTTTACAACGTTCTGCACATTTATCGTGTAGCACCTATGTTTCGGGGTCGATTGTATAGAAGTCGATGACGAAAACAAAATTAACACCATGATTTTCCAACACCACCCATACCTACTAGCAACTCGATGGGACAGTAGTAGAATCACAAAGTATATTACTTGTGGCCTTTGTATCCATATCATATCGTGTCCGAAGAGTTCTACTAATGTGGCAGTCGCTACCGTACATGTCCATTTTGAAAAATGAAGAAACCGCAGGAAATTTGTTTCATCCACAATCTTTTACTGTGTACACGACTGGTTTAGGAACATTTAAAGTTCCATCATCTGATGTAAACTGTAATAATAAAAATATTCTGTTGCACGAGAATGGGACGGGATCCACAAGTGTGAAACATCAGATAAGGAACTATACGGCTAAAACTTCTATATTAAAACGCATTAATAGAGAGAGCAGGATGTTACTTACAAATAAAATCACTTGATCATTTGAGATAATCCTTACCCCCAATGTTGTTATAGAACCAAAAGTTTCGTGTCAAACGGGTGATCCAATAAATCCGTAAAAAATCAAAAACAGTTTGTGGCGTCGTTCTTCAAAACCACAACATATTTAGCGGCTGACCAAGGGACGAAATCAAGGACGTTGTTAATATTTTAGCTTTGATCTTGAGTTTTGATTATTTTAAATTGGGTGACAAAGTGTACAAACAGCAGCAGGGACTGACCATGAGTTCCCCCATAACTTGTAATTTAGCGATTATTTTAATGTCTCATTTAGAGAACGAGTTTTTTAAAGAGTATACTGAGGGGGTCAGTAAGGTGGTATGTTGGAAACGTTACGTTGATATCTTTGTTCCTTATTGAGGCAGTAACAAACAGTGTGTCAGTTCATATAACAAACTTAGTGCATTCCATGGAAGAATTTCTTTCTCTGTTCCGCATCTCGTTGCCAAATTTAAACTTAAATATCACCTTAAATGGTGGCAAGATAGAGTTCGACATCCACAGAAAGCAGTCTGCTAGGGATTTTGTTCTGAATGTAGCATCGAAAAACCCATTTCAATACAAAACTGGTGCCTTCAACTTCCTCCTAAACAGATTAAATAATGTTCCCCTCAAATCACAGGCATATGACAGGGAATTCGGTATAATCATTTATACTGCCGCGCGTAATCGAGACCGGGGTTTATGACTGAGTACTCAAAGTACTAGCGAAGCGGGGATGGGGAGGGCGGAGGGGGGGGGGGGGGCATTGGAAGGGAATCATTCTGAGGCAGTAGAGAAACAGAAAAAGAACAATGTTCATAAGATTCCATATCATGGATATGAGCGGATCAGAGGGGACTGGAAAGAAACTGGTGTCAGAAAACATAAATCCGACTTTTTCATACCAAATAATTGGAGCAGTAGGTTAAGGAACCGCAAAGTCTTCAAGAAGGATCCTTTCTCTTACGGCGGAGTGTGTAGTATTGAGTGAGATAAAAGCCAGTTTTGTAAGAGCATATACATTGTCCAGAGAGGCAGGAATTTTTATACGGGATTTAAAGAACATAGACATGGACTACAGGTCAGCACTGACAGTGGATTTGATTGATAGCCAGCATCAGCTGCGACTGGTTAGCGATAACGTAACTGCTTTACACAGTGCAAAGAAAGGTCGGATATTCAATGTTCTCGAAGAAATTGAAATCTGAAGTCTTCATTCTCATCGTCTCGATAGAGCTAACAAACGAACATAGCTGTCTCACAAAAATATTTTATCCAGGAAGATTAAGATGCCTATATAACATAAAATTTTTCCCTGTTTTTTAAATCTACAGGTCCTCCTCCCTTTTATTGATGTTATTTTTCTGCCTCTTTCCTCCTGTTAATTCCCGCATTTCCGCTTCAAACATTTCACCAGTCTGATGTCTGCGCTTGGTTCGTCTGCGGCTTCAACACTCTCTGTTAGTGTTTACTATAACAGTCTTCCTGTTTTCCCGCTCGCGCATCTAGGGGTACGGTTGTTATGGAATTTTGTAAGTAATTCCAAGCCGTATGTGATTTCTCCCGCCATCCCCCCTCTCCGCCACCCCCACCACTCCACTTCTATTGCATTTTGCGTGTTTCATTATTGTGGTAACTACTGGTGTCTGGTCATGATATCCGTTTTCTTCCGGATTTTTTTTGGTCACTTCCGCTCTTTTGACACTGAACCTTTGGTTCATTGACAACATTGGGGGTCTGGATGACTTCAAATGATTAAGTGATTTTATTTGTAAATAACGTACTGTTCTCTCTTTTAGTGTGTTTTAATTCAGAAGTTTTAGCCGCATAATTCCTTATCTGATATTTCAGACTTGAGGATCCCCTTCACATTCGTATGTAACAGAGTGTTTTTATTATTCTGGTACCACGCGCCGCGGAATCTGAATCCACGCCAGACGTCATGGACGTCGAAGACCCACAGAGGTCTCTGCACCACATCGCCTCTTGGCCCGCTTTTATTGTGGGGGCGCCACAGTGGAACACGTGGTCCCAGCCGCCAATAGCGGCACCCTCGATAGCGTACTTAAGCGCGTGCCTCGCGCTTAGCCAGCCTCTGTCCCCCCGCTCGCCCCTAGCTTCCAGTACTTGGATCGGTTACCCCCATCAGACATCAACACTCCAATCACCGCACAAGACATCACACTTGTCCTCCGCTTCAAACTCAACACCGCCCCTGGACATGATGGCATCACCTACCGTCACCTCAAGGAATCCCCTCCATCTTTCCTGTCTGTCCTTGCTACCCTGCACAATGTCCTCCTCTCCACTGGATTTTACCCCGACCTGTGGAAGACTTCCCGTGTAATGCTGTTCCCTAAACCTAACAAACCCCCCTCTGATACCTCTTCCTATCGTCCAATATGCCTCACCTCCATGTTCAGTAAGGTCTTCGAGGCTATCCTCTCTAGCCGTATTCACTGCCACCTTAACCAGCACCGCCTCCTTCCTCTTACCCAAAGTGGCTTCCGGCCTTCCTTCTCCGCCGACGACCAGCTCCTTAACCTTACCAATCTTCTTTTTCTCTCCAACTTAACTCCTGTCGCTCCGCTATCTTTGTTTCCCTTGATCTCCAGAACGCCTATGACCATGTCTGGCATTCCGGGCTCCTATTCAAACTTCAGACCTATGCTCTCCCCATGAACTTCGTCCGTCTCATTGCTTCCTTTGCTTCCTTCCTCTCCCATCGTCCCTCATATGTGACTATCCACAATTCCAACTCCCGTACTTTCTACCCATCTGCCAGCGTGCCCCAAGGTTCTGTCCTTTCCCCTCTCCTCTATCTCCTGTACACTGCTGATATGCCCCAACCTCCCCCTCCTGTTCATCTTCTCCAGTTCGCTGATGACACCGCCTTCCTAGCCCTTTATCCTACCCTTCAACAGTCCCAACGTACCCTCCAAACCCAGACTGACCAATTCACCGCTTGATGCAACCAGTGGTTCCTCCGTGTTAATCCCTCCAAGACCCAGGTGATCATCATAGGCCTCACTACCCGCTCCTTCCGCCTCCATCATTTCTACCTCACCATTTATGGCCGTCCTATCCACCTCACTCCTACTCTCAAATACCTTGCCCTCACACTCGACCGTCACCTCCTTACCATCCAAACCAAAGTTCACAACCGCCTCCACCTCCTGAATCTCCTGTTCTGCCGAATGTGGGGTCTGCATCCTTCCACCATCCTTCACACCTACAAATCCTTGATCCGCCCCATCGACTGTTATGCCAGCGTCGCTTGGATTTCTGCTCCTCCCAGGTTTTATAAAGCCCTCCAAATGCTCAAATCCCATGTGCTCCACCTCGCCTTCCACATCCGCCTTCCGTCCCCACGCGCATCCTCTATGACCTCATCCCCTTCCCCCACCTTCTCCTTTTCCTGAACACATCTGCACGCTATATATAGTCCGCCGCCTGGATCCCCTTACCCCCTGGTTTCTCCCATCCTCTCCATCCCCAACCAGTTGCCACACCTTTACCATTGTGTCCCACCCTCTCTCCATCTCCACACCCTCCATCTCCTTTCCCAAAACAACTTCCACCGTCTACCCCTCCTGGATGATGAGCATCGCCCTGAAATCTACCCTTCCTACCAACTCTAACCCCTTCTTCCTACCTCCTACTTTGGGCTCCCTTTCCTCCCCCTCCCTCTTCCTGAGACACTTCCCCCTCCTACTCCCTCTCCATCTCTTGTGCCTCCTTCCAGTGTCTCTGCGCTTCCTCCTGCCCTGCCTTACCTCTTCCTCTCCCACCCCATGTGTGTCTCCTGCCTCTTCGTGAACCCACTGATGCCTCTCCTCTCTCATCCCGCCGCTTCTCCAGCTGCCCCATGCTCTCCCCTCCTTTTCCATACTCTCTGACCTTTTCCCTCGGCGGGTCCCACCTGGCAGTTTTATTGTTTGTCGTGTGTGCTCCAAGAGGGTTTTAAGTGTGTTGTTCTGGAGTGTTTTTACTACTGTGGCCGACTTTTAACCTGGGCCTGTGCATTCAGTGTCTTCTCTATGTTTTAAAAATCGCCAACTGTGTTTTTAACTTTCTGGTGACTTTTTTTAACTTTCCCCCATGAACGTCTACATGTCCGTGTATATTTTACCTCCATTTTCTCGCCTTACTCTGTTCCATCATCCCCTTTTTTATCTCCTTATGTATGTATCATTTTATTCTCGTTTTAGTTGTAGTGTCACTAGGCTGAAGAGCGGCGGATTGTGTCGCTGACAGCCCTCCCCTGCCCATATGGGCAGGGGAATGAAATCACAATAAAGAAAAAAAAAAGCTTAGCCAGAACTCTAACATAGCGTACATCTCAGGACACATCGCCTCAGACAGTGTATTGACTTTCGTGTTTCTCTTCCAGTGTACGTGGTTGTCTTGTTTGGTTCTTTACTCTGTTGTCTATTCTTGTTGTGTCGTAACGTCCTCCGTTGGCCGTGTCCGTCCTCTCCAGTTGTGTTGTTCGTGGGCCCCTCCGCAGGTCCCGCCGCGTTTCCGTCACTACTACCCCGCGACCGTTCCGGTCGCCGTTACAACAAATATTACAGTTTACATCAGATGATGGACTTCAAGTGCTCCGAAACCGGTCGTGTACACAATGAAAGACGGTGAATTAACTGTCTTGCGATTTCTTCATTTTTCAAGTTGATACTGTGTCCGATTTTAATTAGTAGTACGTGTAATGCAGATTGCCCGGGACGGACCCGCTTACAGGATTTTCGAGCGACGGTGCTCATATATAGCAGACGAGGTCGCTGATAATGCTCCCTCCCTCCTTCCCCTCCGCCGTCTCTCACTCCCGCAGTGACGCCTACTGCTGGAGGCGTATCGTTCGCCGCGCTTCCCTGGCTTCAGTTCGTAGCGCGGTCGGCACCTCGCGTCCACTTCCACGCCGACATGGGCTCCCACTGTGTCGTCACGGCTGCTGCAGACGGTGAGTTCCACTTCAGGTATGAGGAGGCGGTGCTGAACAGGGGTACCGTAACTTGCTGCACAGGACGCAAACCGTTTTGTTTTCTCAAGCTCTCTCTACAAGGTCTTCGACGTCAGTAATGCATGTCGATCCATTTACTCAATTACATGTCAAACATAATGAATATGTGTGCAAGTTGGAACGTCTGCCGTAGTATGTCGCTACGGTCTGTGAGCTGCCAATTAAAAGTGATGCCCACACTCCAGAATTATCCTCCAACGTTCGTCAGAATGCTTGTGCGATACCTTGTCTCCCTAAAGGTGGATTCTGGTAGTTGTAGTTATACTATGAGGTGACATAATTCATGGGATAGCAATATACATATTCACCGATAGCGGTGGTATTGCGTACACAAGGTGTGAAAGGGCAGTGCATTGGAGAAGATATCATTTGTAATTAGGTTATTCGTGTGAAAGGGTTTCCGCTGCGATTGAGACCGCACGACGGGAATTAAAAGACTTTGAACACGGAGTGGTAGTTAGAGCTAGGCGCATGGGGCATTCCATTTCGGAAATCGTCAGGGAAATCAGTCATTCGAGATCGACAATGTCAAGAGCGTGCAGAGAACAACAAATTTCAGTCATTAATTCGGACCACGGACAAGGCAGTGGACGACGGCGATCACTTAACGACCGAGAATAGCGAAGTTTGTGTAGAGTTGTCAGTGCTAACACAGATGTAATTCAAAAATGGCTCAAATGGCTCTGAGCACTATGGGACTTAACATCTATGGTCATCAGTCCCCTAGAACTTAGAACTACTTAAACCTAACTAACCTAAGGTCATCACACAACACCCAGTCATCACGAGGCAGAGACAATCCCTGACCCCGCCGGGAATCGAACCCGGGAACCGGGGTGTGGGAAACGATAACGCTACCGCACGACCACGAGCTGCAGAACAGAAGTAATATTGCGTAAAATAACAGTTAGGACTGTGCGGTAAAATTTGACGCCATTGGGCTATGGCAGCAGATGACGGACGAGAGTACCTTTGCTACAAGCACAACATTCCGTACAGCTCCCCTCCTGGACTCGTGAACATATCAGTTCAGCCCTAGACGACTGGAAAACCGTGGCCCGGTGTGCTGATGGTAGGGTTCGAGCGTGGCGGAAATCCTACGAACCCATCGACCCAAGTTGTCAACAAGTGTCTGTTCAAGCTGGTCGTGGCTCCTTAATACTGTGGGGTACGTTTACGTGGAATGCATTGGGTCCACTGACACAGCTGAACGAAATGAGACCATCAGCGTCATTCATGTATTTCATGCTCCCAAAGAACGATGGAAATTTTGTGGATGATAATGCCCCATGTCACCGGGACAGAAGTGTTCGCGATAGGTTTGAAGAAAATTCTGGATAGTCCGACTGAATGATGTGTCCACCCAGATCGACCGGCATTAATTCTGTCAAACATTTATGGGACATAATCGAGGGGTCAGTTGGTCAACAGAATCCGCACTGGCACCACTTACGGAATTATGGACGGCTATTGCGGCAGCATGGGTCAATATTTCTGCAGGCGACTGCAACGACTTGTTGAATCCATGCCAAGACGAGAAGCTACACTACACCCCTGGCATGAAAAGGCCGTACAAAACTGGCCCAGAGCACTGTGGGACTTAACATATGAGGTCGTCAGTCCCCTAGAACTTAGAACTACTTAAACCTAACCTAAGGACGTCACACACATCCATGCCCGAGGCAGGGTTCGAACCTGCGACCGTAGCGATCTCGCGGTTCCAGACTAAAAAGCCTAGAACCTCTCGGCCACAGCGGCCGGCAAAGGTCGTACACAACATTATGAGATATGCCATGACGTTAGTCACCTCAGAATATGTCGCATCGTTAATGACTTCCTAATGTCGCAGTTTACTCCTCCACTAAGTGAGAACAGCAAACAGTCACCATCCCACAGCATTCCTACTTAACGTGAAATGCACTGAATATGTTGGCCAGAACCTTCTGACGTTGACCGACACTTCAACCCTATAATATGCTGTGAAGATTCTTTTGCAGATTGCACAGGTACAGAATATGATAATTATAGGTCAACATGAAATGACAATGGCTAGCCGAGAGATCTGGCAGTTGGCTTCTGACAGTCTGAAGTATGCTAGACAAGGAACGAATATGACAAATAGATTCTTTTTCTTTACTGACCACTCTGTTCTTGCACATTGAGGGATAACAGATCTATTGAACATGTTCCTCACTTGCGATACTCTGCCTGTGACTTACGAGACTGAACTTCATATCGATCACATTCTTAATGAGTACACCGCCATGTCAAACAACCTGGCGAACATTATCCGGGAATTCCAGTATATGAACGAGTGCCATTTTATAAACCGACGATTGTGCTATAGTTTTCCTGCAGTACTCACAGACAGGAGTGACGAATGCTAAAATTCTTAAAATTTTGTACTTGTAGGGATCCACAGCCTGCAGATAATTAATGAACGTAAACACTACAGCCTACTAAGGACAATGTTTAGGTTTACTAAAATTCTTATTGGAATACGAGGATAAGACCATCTACATCTATATTAAAATCCATATTCTGCAAACACTGCTGAGTGCATGGCAGAAAGTACGTCCTGTTGTATTAGTTATTTGGGTTTCCCCCAGTTCTCTTCACGTATGGACGGAGGGAAGAAAGATTGTTTGAATGTCTATGTGCGTGCTGTAATAATTCTAATTTTGTCCTTACGATCGCTATGTGAGCGATACATAGGGGACTGTAGTATACCTCTTTATAAAAGACTTTCTCAACATAATTAAAGTCTGTCTTCAAGAGTCTGCCAGGTCATATTTTGTTTTTTTTTTTGTTTTTTTTTTTATCTCTCTGTGACACTCTCCCACAGGTCAAACAGACGTGTGACCATTCGTGCTCCCCTTCGCTGAATACTTCCAATATTCCCTGTTAGTCCTGTTTCATATGGGCCCTTCACACTTGAGCAATATTCTAGATTTGGTCACTCGAGTAATTTGTAAGCAGTCTCCTTTGTAGACTGATTCCACTTCCCCAGTTTTCTACAAATAAATTGAGAACTACCATTTCCTTTACACCCAAGAGAGCATGTGCGATCATTCCATTTCGTATCCCTAAAAAGTGTTAGATGCTGGTATTTTTAAGAGTTGGGCGATTCCAACAGTGACTCATAGTATACTTCGGTTTTTCATCTCGTAAAGTGCACAGTTTTACATTTCTGAACATTTACAGCAAGTTTCCAATCCTTGCAGCACTTTGATATCTTATAAAGGTCTGACTGAATATGCATGCATAATATATAGTATTAAGCTTAGATGTGGTATTGGGTCAAATACTTTTCAGAAATCAAAAAATACTTCATTTACCTGGCTACCTTGATCCAAAGCTTTCAAGTATGACATATGAGAAAAGTGCGAGTTGGGTTTCGGATGATCAGTTTTTCCAGAATCCGTACTGGTTGGCATTGAGAAGGTTATTCTGTTCAAAATACCTCGTTACGCTTGAGCTCAGAAGATGTTCTAAGAGTTTACGGCATTCCTAAGTCAATGACGTTGGCAGTAGATTTGTGAATTACTTCTATTACCCTTCTTCCAACTACTGGGACGGTTTTTTGTTCGAGGGCTCTAAGAGAGATCGTACATAGAAGTGGGGCTAAGTGAGACACAAATTCAGTACAGAATCTGATGCGGGGAGAACTGAATACAATTAGAACAGAATATACAAACAACGGCAATTAAGAAAGATGGTCCCGAAATATGAGCGCAACTCAGAGGTATTTAATGACCAGGGAAATGTTGACAATTACTTCTTCTGTGAGCGGACCAGTCCTTGAAAAGAGAGACAAGAAATATTACAAAAATACAGACGGCGGCTGTGCGTCTGCTCTTGTGGTGTACACGAAAATACTACACGTGCCAGAGGTATAGGACTGGAGGGATGCCCGGTAATGCGAATGAATCTGCGAACAGAACGAGACGGGGAGAGGGATGCGATCTCTCAGGTTTCCTTGGTGTGGCCGGCCACGGTGGCCGAGGGGTTCTAGGCGCTACGGTCCGGAACCGCGAGACTGCTACGGTCGCAGGTTCGAATCCGGCCTCTGGCATGGATGTGTGTGATGTCCTTAGGTTAGTTAGGTTTAGGTAGTTCTAAGTTCTAGGGGACTGATGACCTCAGATGTTAAGTTCCATAGTGCTCAGGGCCATTTGAACATTGGTGTGAATGATTAATTTTGTGCTTTCTCGTGTTGAGCGGAGTTATTTATTCCATTGGAGTTACACATATCGCAGCACCTCAACAAGGCAAATGAGTAGGTCGTGGATACATCATAAAGAAAAACAAAATCAATTACAGAATAATAGAGCGGGAGGTGATACAGGGCTGGGAAGGGTCTGTTGTCTTGGTGCGAGCTGGAAAAAGGAGGGACAAATGTATGGGTATGATGATCAAGTGATCAGGAGACTGAGAAAGAATGTGGATTCTTGAAGCAGAGAAAGGATGTTGCTCTATGTGGCAGAATGAGGACGAAGGCATATTGCAGCAGGAGGATGGGGGCAGGTTTGTGGACCCTACTAGCTGTGTAGACGAGCACAGGAGAAGGAAACAGTTTTTATACTTTAACGTTCCTACCTGATAAAGTACTGCAGGTTTCGAGAATGAAATACTTTATTGTATTTTGAATGACCCACCTGCCTTGGTTTTATTTCGGTCTTTTCAAGATGTATTTCACACATGCTCCAGTTAAGTGTCCATTTACACCCAGTGTAAAGAACACAACTGGTAACACAGGAAAACTATCGGTCAGTGGCACATATAGTATGAGCTCACACAGGTGGCATGTACATCGCCTCTGGCGATATATAACTACCTAACACAAGAGCTGCAAGAACGTCACCGAACTGGACAGGGAAATGGCAGATGGTCATCATCGCTTGTGGATCTCGCAGCCTAAGAGTGAACTAAACCCAAAAAAGGAAGAAGAAGAATAACCACGAAACGTCAGGTGCTGTTGTGGGCGACTAACATTCTCCTGCTTGTAATTATGGTGAGATTTGTGCTAAAAACAAATAAACAAAAAGCATCAACAAACAGTATCCTTAAAGAACATTTCTACCGGCAGGTAAACAAAAAAAGGAGTGGAACCAATGCCCCAAGGTCCTCCCTGAGGAGCTCGTTCATTTCTCAATGACAGACAGATAAAACAAACATAACACATTATAATGAGTGCCATATTTTTAAAGTAGCGCCCGAATGCGGCACTGTGTGAGCGTACGCAGTTGTCACCAATTAGGGAAGAAATCAGTTGCGTTCACTTTGGAGGAACTGTGCCAGCGTTCGCCTGAAATACACTCCTGGAAATTGAAATAAGAACACCGTGAATTCATTGTCCCAGGAAGGGGAAACTTTATTGACACATTCCTGGGGTCAGATACATCACATGATCACATTGACAGAACCACAGGCACATAGACACAGGCAACAGAGCATGCACAATGTCGGCACTAGTACAGTGTATACCCACCTTTCGCAGCAATGCAGGCTGCTATTCTCCCATGGAGACGATCGTAGAGATGCTGGATGTAGTCCTGTGGAACGACTTGCCATGCCATTTCCACCTGGCGCCTCAGTTGGACCAGCGTTCGTGCTGGACGTGCAGACCGCGTGAGACGACGCTTCATCCAGTCCCAAACATGCTCAGTGGGGGACAGATCCGGAGATCTTGCTGGTCTCGGTAGTTGACTTACACCTTCTGGAGCACGTTGGGTGGTACGGGATACATGCGGACGTGCATTGTCCTGTTGGAACAGCAAGTTCCCTTGTCGGTCTAGGAATGGTAGAACGATGGGTTCGATGACGGTTTGGATGTACCGTGCACTATTCAGTGTCCCCTCGACGATCACCAGAGGTGTACGGCCAGTGTAGGAGATCGCTCCCCACACCATGATGCCGGGTGTTGGCCCTGTGTGCCTCGGTCGTATGCAGTCCTGATTGTGGCGCTCATCTGCACGGCGCCAAACACGCATCATTCGCACCAAGGCAGAAGGGACTCTCATCGCTGAAGACGACACGTCTCCATTCGTCCCTCCATTCACGCCTGTCGCGACGCCACTGGAGGCGGGCTGCACGATGTTGGAGCGTGAGCGGAAGACGGCCTAACGGTGAGCGGGACCGTAGCCCGGCTTCATGGAGACGGTTGCGAATGGTCCTCGCCGATACCCCAGGAGCAACAGTGTCCCTAATTTGCTGGGAAGTGGCGGTGCGGTCCCCTATGGCACTGCGTAGGATCCTACAGTCTTGGCGTGCATCCGTGTGTCGCTGCGGTCCGGTCCACGGTTTACGGGCACGTGCACCTTCCGCCGACCACTGGCGACAACATCGATGTGCTGTGGAGACCTCACGCCCCACGTGTTGAGCTATTCGGCGGTACGTCCACCCAGCCTCCCGCATGCCCACTAAACGCCCTCGCTCAAAGTCCGTCAACTGCACATACGGTTCACGCCCACGCTGTCGCGGCATGCTACCAGTGTTAAAGACTGCGATGGAGCTCCGTATGCCACGGCAAACTGGCTGACACTGACGGCGGCGGTGCACAAATGCTGCGCAGCTAGCGCCATTCGACGGCCAACACCGCTGTTCCTGGTGTGTCCGCTGTGCCGTGCGTGTGATCATTGCTTGCACAGCCCTCTCGTAGTGTCCGGAGCAAGTACGGTGGGTCTGACACACCGGTGTCAATGTGTTCTTTTTTCCATTTCCAGGAGTGTAGTTCCGAGAAATCACGTGGCTCCTAACTGGAGTGACAGATTAGCGTTTCGATCGCCATTCTTCACGAATGTGGGTTCTACCTATAGAACAATGAGCCATCTATCTCGATCGAGAAGCTCGTCTAGTACCTATCCGTTTGGGATGGTGACAGTCATAGCTATGTTACTTATTATTGCTCCGAGTATTCATTGTTCTTGTGTGTGTTTCCAAGTCGAGATGTTCTGCTTCATCCTGGTTCTCTTTCATGAGTTACCCTTCCTTGAAGAACGCTCATAAGCAGTTTGCATCTTCTTCCACTCTTCGTTATATGGCATTTCGTGGTCTTTAAAACTTCTTTTTGTAACTTAATTTTGCGGAAAAGTGCCGTTGTTAGAAATTTATTTGGCCAGAGTTCCTTTAGTATTCTCCTTCACAGTAACATCTCAAACGCTGCAAGTCGTTTGCGCGTCTTCTAGGTCAAAGTCAGGAGTCAGCTTCTTAAAAATGGTCGGAAAACAGGGCATTCAATAAGTGATGCAACACATCTTTTCTCGGCTAATTTCAGTTGAAAAAGCGCGGAATTTGTTATGGGAAATCGTGGAATATTTCCACATTAGCTCCCAAAGTTTCATGAAGCTCCGATAACTGGCAGTGCTACACGTAGCCTTCAAAATGAAGTCTGTAAGGGAGGTCTATTTCAGGCAGATACTGTCATTGAGTTTCTTTTGACCGAAAACCCTAGCATCACAAATATTGATAGGTGCTTGCAGAATGCATACTGTGACCTGACAGAGAACAAAAGCACGTTGAGGCAGTGGTTGAGCCTTCTGTCATCGCAACAAATTCGCGCAAATCTCTCCGATCTTCCGCGCGCCGACCGATCGCACACACCTGTAAGTCCTGCGGACTCTCTCAATGAAGGTTGCAGAATGAAAAACGTTGGCTCCAATGTCGACCAGTAGAGTGGTGTCATGCGGGCATACAGGGATTATCCGTAAGGCGGCGTAAGGCCGTTGCATTGAACGGATTATGTTTCAAAATAAGGTTTTGTAGCCAAAAGAGTGGCGAATAATATGGCGATTCGGATCCTGAATGAAACCAATCTTCTTTCAGGAGAAAATGTGTAGCATTACTTATTGAACGCCCCTCGAATGGATGAAAGAGTAAATCTTAATTTTCTTTCGACTGAGAGATGATAGCTCCTCACGGATTAGTCGTTTTACAAGACGCAGCTCTGGCTTTCATAGAACGGACTGCAATGTCTTGCGAGTTATCTCATAGGATACTCATTCCCAGATATGTGTATTAGTTTCTTTGTTCAATAATTTTACCATTACGGTTTAGGTAATAGTTTGGCATATCTTTCTTGCTAATGACCACTAACTTCGTTTTACTTACATTGATTTCTTGTCCATGACGTTTACTGCTCTTTCAATGCGAAAAGGAGAATATAGTGAAAATCAGCACATCGTTCCCACAAGTGTGGAGGGAATAATAATCAACTATTTTAACGAGAACTTCAAAGCCCTGTTTGTACATAACGCAGAATTCTTATGAAATTTTAGGAAAGTGATGATGTGTCAGCAACTGATCTCTTACTTTTGTTTATCAAGTTTGAGATCAGTTATGCTCACGATCGTCTGCTCATCACTAAATTAAAACACAATTTCAACGAACACTAAGAAAAATGTTCAAATGGGTGTGAAACCTTATGGGGCTTAACTGCTAAGGTCTTCAGTCCCTAAGCTTACACACTATTTAACCTAAAGTATCCGAAGGACATACACACACACCCATGCCCGAGGGAGGACTCGAACCTCCGCCGGAACCAGCTGCACAGTGCATGATTGCAGCGCCTTAGAACGCTCTGCCAGAACACTAAGAGACAGAGAAGTGAGTCACAGATCTGTGTCTCACTAGACTGTTGCTTACACATGGAGATAGCACACAAGTCTTCCGTTTCACTACAGATAAACTGCAGTAGGTAATCAATTTGTGATCAAGCTCATAAGCTACGACTCGTTTTGGAGGCCTTAGTCCATTCTAAGGTAACAATTGAGACCTTATGTCAGCAGCATTGCTATCAGAGAAGTAATGATATCGATAATTAGAAATAAGATTGAAACAGATAGTTTATAATCTTACTGAGCAACAGTCATACAATAATTCTTACATGAACACTGCTCCATTTGGCTTTATTGTTGTTTATTTAATTGCGACCCACGTTACGGCCTTTTATGTCATTTTCAAGTGATTGAGTTTATATCGTTAACACATATCGCAGGAGACCAAGTTCAGAATTGCCCATATAGAGGAGGCAATACTTTTCTTAATTTATGGCCAATTTTGAGCTCTATGTCCTGCAATACATGTTAATGACATAAACTCATTAGAATGAATGAAATTTTCACTCTACAGCGGAGTGTGCGCTGATATGAAACTTCCTGGCAGATTAAAACTGAATGCCGGACCGAGACTCGAAATCAGGACCTTTGCCTTTCGCGGGCAAGTGCTCTACCAACTGAGCTACCCAAGCACGACGCACGCTCCGTCCTCACAGCTTTACTTCTGCCAGTACCTCGTCTCCTACCTTCCAAACTTCACAGAAGCCCTCCTGCGAAACTTGAAGAACTAACACTCCTAGAAGAAAGGATACTGCGGGACATGGCTTAGCCACAGCCTGCTGTAGAGTGAAAATTTCATTCTAGAAACAATCCCCAGGTTGTGGCTAATTCATGTCTCCGCAATATCCTTACTTCCAGGAGTGCTAGTTCTGCAAGGTTCGCAGGAGTGCTTCTGTGAAGTTTGGAAGGTAGGAGGCGAGGTACTGGCGGAATTGAAGCTGTGAGGAGGAGGCGTCTGTCGTGTTTAGGTAGCTCAGTTGGTAGAGCACTTGCCCTTGAAAGGCAAAGGTCCCGAGGTCGAGTCTTGGTCCGGCACACAGTTTTAATCTCCCAGGAAGTTACATAAACTCATTCACTGTAAAATGGCATAAAAGGCTAAAAACTGGGACATAATTAAATAAACAGCAATACAGCCACATTGATGGGTGTTCGTTTTAAATGACAGAAACAGATGTTTACTATTACAACAACAATTGTTTGATTTGCAAGTGGTACTTTTGCAGAGCTGCTATAGTATATGCTGCTTTATCTGTTTTCCCACGAACTATCATAACAGGGAAGGTACCAGAGATGTCTCAGGCGATTTTCGTCTCCAAGCTCACAGAGCAGGGAGGAGATACGAGTCTAACAGCAGTGCCGGCGATGAGTGAATGCTTTGCGGTTTTCATTGACACAGATGCCATTAACCAGTGTGAGGCCATGATATGAACTACTCTGCAGGCAATATGACGTTATCAGTATTCCCGGACAACATGTTGTGCATCATTCCGTGACTGAAACATCAACGTGAGAGTAGTGCGACGATCCACTGGTCGTGATCCAAACATCTAGGAAGTAAAGAAGTCGCAGCGAGATTGAGATTCCCCGCAGTAGCACACTCACCATCAACCAAACGGTAGGCGACATTTTGTGCAATTTCCTTCTGTGACGACTGGCATTGTTGTAGCAAATATACAAAAGACATACACCTATGTAGCAAAAAATTCGGTCCTGCAGCGTTGGTGGCTTGCTTTAGCAGTTTTCCGACTCTTTAATTCTTGCCGATGGAACCTTCCGGGTGCTGTACCACCAACGAAGCACTATCCCAAAAGCTTTTGGGACACTTACTTGGTGAATCTTTTGAATTCTAAATTGATAAAAGCTTGAAACCAGTGTACTCTGTTTTAATGATTTTACAAAACGCACGACAAGGAAGAGTATTTAAAAGTAAGTCGGCATGTTCTACAGGGTTTCAGGGTAGTATTAAGAGCAACACCCTGGTAATTATGTCTGGTAGTCCTACGTTGCTTTATTCTATTTCATGAACTGTTACAAAATCTACATTTCGAATTCTCTCGTGAGCAATCATTCGGGAAAACAGCCACGGATACAAATTGATATACGTACTTTTACTGTTACAGATGCCATTGCGAAGAGATGTAGAGTAGAGGACTGCCCCAACTTCAGAGCCATACGGTACTACTACGAGCTGGGCTGTTTACGAAGTGATGGAGCCAGTGAATGCTGCCCTACACGCTTCAAATGCAGTGAAGGATTTGGCTCTTAAACTCTTAAAGCAGATACATAGAGTGTAAGCCAAGATTGTATGTGATATCCTGAACAAGCAGAATAACCTGTTTTCTAGCCATCTTTGTGTGTCTTCTTACCGGCCGTTGTGGCCGTACGGTTCTGGGCGCTTCAGTTTGGAACCGCGTGACCGCTACGGTCGCAGGTTCGAAACCTGCCTCGGGCATGGATGTGTGTGATGTCCTTAGGTTAGTTACATTTAAGTAGTTCTAAGTTCTAGGGGACTGATGACCACAGATGTTAAGTCCTATATTGCTCAGAGCCATTTGCACCATTTTGTGTGTCTTTGGTGCCCAACAGACAACCCTTGCTATCTCATCCATAAAACTTAAAGAAAATGTCATATATTTTTCCCTTATCATTTCAATTAAATACTCGGATTATTTCTCTACATATATGTACATCAGAACTCGAGAAGCCACCTCCTTGAGTACGGTAGACCCTATTTCGTGTATCACTACCATTCCTACGATTCCCGGTTCCAAATGAAAATGATTCACGGAAAAGACTGCCGTTAAGCATCCGTAGCACTCAAATATCCGTAATTTTCTCGTCGTGGTCGTAACGCCGTATGTACATTTGGGAGCTATATGTGGACTGCCTCTTCTCGAAACGCACGCTTTCGGAACTTCTGCAGTAAAGCTGTTCGTGATGCACAACGCCTTTTGTGGTAAGTTCATATGGGACAACTGCTGAGGTCATCGGTCCCTAGGATTACACATTACTTAATGTAACATAAACTAACTTAAGCTAAGGACAACGCACACGCACACACACACACACACACACACACACACACACACACACACACACACACGCACACACACACACACACACACACACACACACACACACCTATGCTCGAGGGAGGACCCGAACCTTCGACGAGGACAACCACGCGAACCGTGACAAGGCATCTGAGAACGCGCGGCTACTCCATATGGCCACAGCGCCAAAGATCACGTGAATGAAAGCACTGCTGTTCTTTGGATGTTTTCCGTTAGTCTTACCTGCTTACATAACAAGAGCCACAGACTTAAGAGCAATATGTGAAACCCTTTGGGAAATGAGTTTAAAGGGCTGACTCCATCGTGTGTCAATTACATGTCCTAAGGGAAGGCACCAAGAGCCAATCCTGACGTTGATAATGGAAGCAAGGCTAAAGAAAAATCAAGACACGTCATGCCATGTGTCGACATGGAAAAGCGTTTGACAATGTAAAATGGTGGAAGATGTTCGGAATTCTGACAAAAAATATGGGAAATCCATAGGGACAGACGGGTAATATAGAATATGTACAAGAGCCCAGAGGGAATACGAAGAATGGATGACCAAAAACGAAGTTGTCGGATTAACAAGTGTGTAAAACAGGGATGTAGTCTTTCACCCTTAATGTTCAATCTGTACGTCGAAGAAGCAATGATGGAAATAAAGGAAAGGTTCAGGGTGAAAGGATATTAATTATGCGATTCTATGATGAAATTACTATCCCGACTGAAAGTGAAAAAGAACTAAATGATCTCCTGAATGGAATGAACAGTCTGATGAGTACAAAATATGGATTGAGAGTAAATCGAAGGAAGACAAAAGTAATGATAAGTAGCAGAAATGAGAACTGCGAGAAACTTAACATGAGGACTGACGGTCACGAAGTAGATAAAGTTAAGGAATTCTACTACCTAGGCAGAAAAAAAAAACCAAAAAATGGTTCAAATGGCTCTGAGCACTATGGGACTTAACATCTATGGTCATCAGTCCCCTAGAACTTAGAACTACATAAACCTAACTAACCTAAGGACAGCACACAACACCCAGTCATCACGAGGCTGAGACAATCCCTGACCCCGCCGGGAATCGAACCCGGTCGCGGGAAGCGAGAACGCTACCGCACGACCAAGAGCTGCGGACGCAAAATAACCAATGACTGACGGAACAAGACAAAAAAGACGGACTTGAACTGACAAAAAGGCATTCTTGACCAAGAGAAGTCTACGAATATCCAACATAGGCCTTAATTTGAGGAAGAAATTTCCGCGAATACATTTGCAGCACAGGATTGTATCGTAGTGAAACATGGACTATGGGAAAACCGGAACAGAACAGAATCGAATCATGTGAGATGTGGTACTGCAAATGAATGGTGAAAATTAGGTGGACTGATAAATTACGGAATAAGGAAGTTCTGAGCAGAATCGGCGGGGAAAGGAATATGTGGAAAACACTGACAATGTGAAGGGACAGGATGATAGGACATCTGCTAAGACATCAGAAATTCACTTCCATGGTAATAGATGGAACTGTAGACGGCAAAATCTGTAGAGGAAGGCAGAGTTCGAAATACATCCAGCAAATAATTGAATATGTAGGTTCAAATGGTTCAGATGACTCTGAGCACTATGGGATTTAGCTTCTGAGGTCATTAGTCACCTAGAACTTAGAACAACTTAAACCAAACTAACCTAAGGACAACACACACATCCATGGCCCAGGCAGGTTTCGAACCTGCGACCGTAGCGGTAGCGCGGTTCCAGACTTCAGTGCCTAGAACCGCACGGCCACTCCAGCCGGCAGAGTATGTAGGTTGGAAGTGAAAATGTTGGTACAGGAGAGGATTTCGCGGCGGACCTCATCAAACCAGTCAAACGACTGATGAACCAAAAAAAAAAAAAAAAAAAAAAAAAAAGAGAGAGAGAGATAGTTGTCGGAGTTACTATGGACACGTCTTCAACCATTTAACGACTCTCGCTGACTGAGCAATTGACGCATTCACACAGTAATGAGTTCTACTTACTATTTAATTACGTTACATTTATTTACACTGTGACAACATGAAGCATTGACGTTCCACACTTTTTTCTGTATTTCAAAACAGTTTATGGTGTTGCAACGTTGCCATACATAACACAGCAACAGCCGTTTTGAAACAGAATTAAACCAATGAACAACAAGCAAATATAAGACGCTGATATCGTTGCCATTCGCACTTTGGTAATAGCAACTTAGCTCAAAGAATGAAATATGAACTTTCTAAGCATTTTTCTGGTGGTATATTTCATATATTTTTGTTTAAAGATTGGATGGCATCATCTTCCACCAGTCATCGAGTGTAAACCTTCTTCTTTGTTGCATATCTTATATCTGAATTCCTTTTCTCAATACAAATAAATAGCGGCAGTTTCGGCTATCGTAAAAAACATGGTAACATCAGAGTTATGGAGATACAAGATATATATGTAATTATGGCTGCCAATTCTATGATGATCAGTTTTCGCTTTTTATACATATGTCCTAAAAACATTCAACAGCATAGATCGCATAAATATTTCTCTACTTAAGACAACTAGTTTTGACAGGCTTTGTCTTCAGGTCTTAAAAATCTTATATACTAGCCGGTCCCCAACAAAACCGGCATTACTTTTTGAAAGCTATATATTTTCAAATCGTTTACAAAACAACCTTATCCCCTTCAAAATACTCTCCATTACAACTAATACATTTGTCGCACCAGTGTTTCCACGGTTCGAAAATTGTTTTGTAGTCATCTTTAGAAATGACTGACACATCCTTCGCTTCTTTTAACTTATTCACTGTTGTCAAATAGGTGTCCTTTCATGCCCCTTTTCGAGTATGGAAATAAGAAAGAGTCAGGTCAGGGGAGTAAGGTGCGTGGGGCAGCGGAACCAAGGCACTTTTAGCCAAAATCTAACAGAGACGGCTGTGTTTGCCGGTGCGTACTCGCGATGGAAAAACCAGTCTCCTGTGTGCCACCAGTCGTGTCCTTTTCGACGAACACTTTTGTGAAATCTTCTTAAAACTTCCAGGTAAACGGTTTCATTGACGATCTGAACTGGGGGAACAAACTCTGAATGAACTACACCCATGGAATTAGTAAAGCAAATCAGTATTGCTTTGATGTTTAACTTGACAACATTTTTTTGGACAAAGTGACGATGACATCTTCCATTGGCTTCACTTTTGCTTTGTTTCTGGATCGTAACGATAGCACCATGACTCATCACCAGTAATGACCTTTGACAGAAAATCTGTATCAGTTTCAAGTTGTTGCTTCAAAGCACGTCATGTTAGAGTTCGACGTTACTTTTAATTCTCAGTCAGAAGCCGAGAAACAAACTTGGCAGCAACCCTTTTCATTTCCAAATCTTCCTTTAAAATTCGCTGAACCGAGCTCCAAGATACCCCACTGATCTCTGACATTCTACGAGTTGTCGGCCGACGATGTGTGAGCACAAGCTCTCGTGCTTTTTCAATACTGTCGTCGATTCGGGGGTCCAGAACGAGTTTTGTCATCAATTGAAATGTTGCCATTTTTAAATCTAGCAAATCACTTGTCCACTTAGAGTTTTTCCTATAGCGTCATCTTGCTGGGCTGTTTTCAGCGTTAAAACAGTTTCAGCAGCATTTTTACCGACTAGAGAACAAAAGTTCACAGTTGCACGTTGATCACTTAAGCTTGCCATCATAAAAAAGAAACAAGAACAAAACAGCGCTAGCAAAAGCAGTCACTGTAGATGAACAGAGCAAGCCAGGTCGACAACACAGGCGGCACTAAACTGAGAATTAGTTGCGCTATACACGCCTAGCGGCAGAAAAGCGTATTACACTAGCTCCGCCCACGACAATGTTATTCCGTTTTTTTATTTTTTATTTTTGGGCCTTGGTACCCCTTGGTATATATGAAAATGGGTGAGGCACAACAGATTAAACTCCCCGCTAACGGGGGCCTCTAAGGCACTACTGTCCAGGAGAGATGGTGGCCTAAAGCCGTCGTCACACGGACCGTGCTGTCGAACGTCAATGCTGAGCGCGCTGAATTCAACGTGCTGCTGAATGCTCAGGAACGTTGCGACTTGTGCATACGGTACGTGGGCCCCAACGTGGTACGCACGATCGCAACGCACTACATCAACAGTTGAGGGATGTTTCTAGTTCGTAAATCACGCTGTTTACTCTACGGGCGCGCATAAAATTCCAACGTTAGCTCTATTAAAACGCAAAAAATTGATGAAATGGCTCTGAGCACTTTGGGACTTAACAACTTGAGGTCATCAGTCCCCTAGAACTTAGAACTACTTAAACCTAACTAACCTAAGGACACACACACATCCATGCCCGAGGTAGGATTCCAACCTGCGACCGTATCGGTCGCGCGGTTCCAGACTAAAGCGCCTAGAACCGCTCGGCCACAACAGCCGGCTTCAAATGACATACTCTCATAACAGGGAAGTTACAATAATTCTTTTGCCACGAATATGATGTTTCTCGTTATTTTATTGCAACGAATCACACAGTTAGCTTCGGGGCTTCGAGTGATTTTCAAATTGCTGGTGCTCAGATAAGGCACATTTTGTACAGGCTTGAACTAAATGTCAATATGGCGCCTCACAGCTTTGTGCTGAAGGGGGATGGCGACCATGGCGTTGTGCCATCTCATTGGTCAACGCTCGGACGCGCGCTCAGAACATTTGACATGCTACATTTTGCTCTGCACGTTCTGAAAAACTGCCGAACGTGCTATTCCACGCTGTGACGTCAGAAACTCTGCATGCTCAACGTTCGGATGCACGGCCCTTGTGCCGCCGGTTTACGGCTCCTAACAGTCAGGCAGATTTTATGCCAATACCCAGAACGATATTCAAAACCTCTCCGCAGTGTCTCACGGACTGATGGCGTGGGGCACTATTGATGGTCATCCGTCTGTCGAATGATGATGATGATGTTGTTGTTGTTTGGTTTTGTGGTTCAACTGCTCGATTATCAGGCGCCCTAAAACACTAATCATCATCATCGATTATCAGCGCCCGTACAAATTCCCAACGTTTGCTCAGTCCAATCTCGCCACTTTCAGGAAGGATGATGAAATGATGAGGGCAATACGAACACCCAGTCATCTCGAGGCAGGTGAAAATCCCCGACCCAGCCGGGAATCGAACCCGTGATCCCTTGCTCGGGAAGCGAGAACGCGACCGCGAGACCACCAGCTGCGGACATCCGTCTGTCGGGTAGGTATATTAAACGCGGACGATATCCTGCTGGTATTCGACAGGAGCGGGCCGTGTGTGCACTGGTTCCTCCTTATAGTCTCTCAGTGTCATAAACACGACACAAACTCTAAGCGCAATCGTCAAACTCACCTAGACAGGCACATACACTGAAGACTGCAGACACACACCTTGTGAGGGATGGTGCCACTGCACCGGAAGATAGTTAGGCGGCTGAACTACGCTCTGGTGTATTCCAGTCATCGAATAACCAGCACTGTGCCCTTGTGAAAGGTTACGTAATAAGGTAGATACTTCACACAGTTGGTTGCTGGGTAAAGATGTACAAAATAATGATAGAAATATCCTATTGTTTTCTAGGTTCTCTTCTGGCTGTAGACAAGACAAAGTGCTACTACAAAGGCAGAAAGTACGAACCTGGAACAGAAACCGGGGATGAATTCGAATACAAATGCATACTGAGCTGTCGGTGCAGAAATGACACAGACGGAACTCACGGATAGGTGAAACTTCTTACCTGCTCCGACACTGTATAACATGTACTCGTCATTATTCACTTTACAGTAATTTCACCGTCGCGAAACACGACACGTGAAGCTATAGTATTAGGTGAAAACGTCTCAATTTTATTTCATAAATCCGTAAATCATATGGGTTAGATTGAAAACATCGAAAACAGTAAGCAGTGCTCTCACAAATTATCTGCAAAACAAGTTACACTGTGTGTAAAAAGTTTTAGGTATTTGCCTTACTGTTCACGCAAAGAATAGTTATCATTTTTTTGAATGCATAGCACGCTTGTAGAAATATCACTTGCTGAAAAAAATTATTTTATTTGGTTATTGTTAACTTCAAAATGGTTCAAACGGCTCTGAGCACTATGGGACATAACTTCTGATATCATCAGTCCCCTAGAACTTTGAGCTACTTAAACCTAACTAACCTAAGGACATCACACACGTCCATGCCTGCAGTGCAGACCGCAGCGCCTAGAACCGCTCGGCCACTCCTGCCGGCCATTGTTAAGTACTAGGCACCACACGTGGCTGAAGCTAGTATTTTGCTGCCCTTACTTCCTGCAGTGGGTTCTGGTTCCAAGTTTTCCCCTTAACTGTTAGTGCACAGTCACTGTGGGAAGTAGCCCGATTAGGCGGTAAGGCCATGCACGTATTTACGACCTTCGGATGCTGCACACTTACTACGTGCTGCCATGTCGGCCGCTGTCGTCGTAGCGCTGTTGGCCATTGTCTATACACCTTTTTATTTAGCTCTTGGAATTCAGCAAACAATTTCTATTCACGTGGCTGCAGGTCGCGCCCAACTCCATTTTAATTACACTCAAACTTCCTTCTCCTACTGCTAATTCATTTATTTATTCCTTTGTCTCTCCTGCTGATTTAAAACCTGCGTCTCCAAATTTCTCACTGAACAACGCTTTCGCACTGAAAATCCACTGCCCTCTACCAAAGTTGTTAATACACATGGATTTAAACTTCTAGTTTCGCGCACAGTGAGAGCTTTGTTTTGAAGGGACTATTCATTTTACCAAAAGCACTGCAGGCCATGTTTGCTGCCATTTTTATTATATTTGTTGTCTACAGAGATTGTTTTCAGCTGCCCTAACCACAAAAACCCATTCACTTCTTTTGGATGTTACTCCTATAATTGAAAATAAATAATCTGTTGAATACTATGAACTATAACTGTATTGGATTGAACTGGTTTCCTATTAGTAAACTTCGTGAGTGTCTGTCGTTCTCTTGAACAATGCAAGTGCTGTAATTACGAAACGCTACCTGATAAAATGAGTGCCAAACTATTTGCAGTTGTGTAATTGTGTTTGAATATACCATTTCCCTATACAGTTAGAAAACGTGTTCTGCCCACTCGTTTAATATAGGGTGCCTAGGAAAGCTGCTTTCTCGGGTCGTTAGACAGCAATTCAACCACATCTTATTAATGAAGTTTATGACAGTAAGTGCAATTGACAATACTCAACTTTGCGAATTCATAAAGGTGTGCAGAAGCAAATGGCAACTTGCAGATAATCAATGTCCTTCGGTATATACAATTTCAATGCAACCGAAAGAATTCAGTTCATAAGTCACTGCTGTAGCGTTTGCATGACCGCACTATCTCGTTCGCTGTAAAGCACTGGCGAGATATGCCAGGTGTAGAGGCAGTGTAAGCAGCGTAGCTGCAGTTCCTGCGCTGACCTATAGTATTGGAAATGGGACCTATCTTGCGAGCTGTCCTCAGTGAGCGTCCCTGGCTGTAGAGACGCTTTTTGTATCTTCATCAGGACTGCGGGAGAGAACTACTACTGCAGTAGGTCGGGCCGACGTGTTATCGGCCTGAGGTGGACCTGTTGGCCCAGCCCACTAATTAGACGGCTGTCAGAGTGTTCTGTGTTGCTGTAGGACACCCTGGCGATTTGCCGGAAACGGTCCCGCAGGAAAGGGATGCCTGCTTCCTCATGGAGCAGTCTCGTGGGGTAGCGAGGCGGCTTCGCAATGTGCGTCGCTGCTGCGTTACTCCACACCACGGTCGCATATTCCAGAACCGGCAGAACCAAGGCCAGCTAGATGGAGAGGCCGTGGCGTGGAGGCAGTGTAGACGAGGGTTTCAGCATCGGGTACAGCGCACGTAGTCTCCCCACTGCTCGCCCACCCTCTGACGTCGCGGAAGTGGGGCAGCCACGTCAGGTGCCTGTCCAATGTGACCCCGAGGTATTTGCCGGTCCGCAATAGAGGTGGGCAAACTCGTTCATCCTTGGGAACTAGTTCACTGCTGATAGTTCTTTTTGGGAACCGTTCATTTTTACTCGTTCACCGTTCATTTGTGCTTGGTATATGGTTCTTGTGAAAAACTGAAAACAGTGTAGGTGACTGAAAGATGGAGGGCCCCAAGAAGGGGCACTTGCCTCCCCACTGGAGTATAGAGTTTTTATTCATTACAGAATTCTTACACACTTTTAGAAGTAATTTCTGTGATTCTGCAGAACCTCTCGTTTAGCCAACTGTAGCGTTGTGTGGCTGATCGCAGGGAAATAATATAGGGCGGCGCACGGAAAACCTGTCCCAAGTACAGACTGCTCGCCAATTACGGACGATGTGTTGCCCGTTACGAGCAGATATAACAAACAGACAAATATGTAATAATTAGGCAGTGAAGAAATAACAAGCTAATGCAAGCAACAAGCAACAGGAAAATCTCACGCGACGCGCATGGGCTATAGCACATGTAGTCTTGTAAACCTGTTGGTGGCTGTTTCCCAACTTAATAGACCACAAGTGTCTTCTATAAAATTCTTCATTTCGACTTCCACTACGTTGTAAACAATAATCGAAAAAAAATGGTCCAGATGGCTCTGAGCACTATGGGACTTAACTTCTATGGTTACAGTCCCCTAGAATTTCTTAAACCTAAGGACATCACACAACACCTAGTCATCACGAGGCAGAGAAAATCCCTAACCCCGCTGGGAATCGAACCCGTGAACCCAGGCGCAGGAAGCGAGAACGCTACCGCACGACCACGAGTTGCGGACAAACAATAATCGTTTACACCATATATAAACTTCACGTTGTCTCTGAGTTTGTAGCCAAAGTAGACTTTATGGAAGCATAAAATAAAATGTCGTTTTCTAATCATACTTGCGTCAAACGCTTAGTAAAAATTAGGTTTTTATGTTGCATTATTAAAGTTAATGCAGCAGCAATATAATAATTAAGTTCACAGTAATAAAGTTTTTGGTTTCAAAACTCCCTCTGAACAAATGTTTTTGAGATTTTATGGCAATCTTTGTCTTTCCAACTGGAGAATCACCGCTTTTGCTACTGAGCGAAAATGACCCACAACCCACTTTTTTTCTTTCTTTTTTTTCAAAGAAACCAAACTAGCAGGTAATGCAAATTAGAAACTAACAAAATTAAAAATAATTAGAGCTCTCCTAAATGTAATGTTTTGTATATGAAAGATACACGAAAATCGTCTTATGTGAAATTTCTTACACTAGAAATTAATCAAATTATTGAAAGTTAATTGCTAAATCAAGTCGATGAAACCAAAAAATATACGAATAACAAAAGAAACTTGCCTTGTTATAAGTATGTCTTCTGTTGTTCATCGATATAATGAAGTGAGCTGATATGCCCTTTTGTTACCTGAAAAGACGTACCTGTTACATACAACGTGATTTATACGTAATTTACGTAACTATAAAATACTTCTTGATTCCCGGTCGTGGACGCTGAATAGCCAGACCCAAGCGTAAGAACAGCTTGGAACACATGTAAAATGGGCGAGCGCAGTGGACGAAACTAACTGGATACTGAACTAACTAGGAGCAGTCGGCAGTGGAACTGAGACAGATGGTCATGCAAAGAACGACGAGTGCGGCCGAGGGAGACCGAGACTGAGACGAGCACGCGACCGAGGCTGGAACGAGAAGTGCCCAAGTGACCGCCGCGACCGTAGTGAGCTAGTGAACTATGAACCGATCGTTCCTCATTCCCGGGAACTACAAGTAGACCGCCGCGACCGAAGTGAACTGTGAACCGATCGTTCCTTGAAATTCGTTCCTTGGTCCTTTCGTTCATCTTGGTGAACCGTTCCTTTGCACCCGTTCGTTCGCGGACCACCCATCTCTAGTCCGCAACCATGGGATGGGGCCCCCCATGATCGTGACCGGTGGTAGGTCCAATCCGGCCGCTGCCAGTCTGCGGCGCTTATATTCTCTCCGTGCAGAGGTCCCTCCTGTCTCGGTGTCGTCCTAGAAAGCGTACCATTGGCTGACGTCGTCATAACCGTCTCTGCTGTAACGTTCCAGGTAGACGTACCGGTGCTTGACGTTACGCTGGAACAGAAAACCTAAAACTGTAAAAATGGTTCAAATGGGTCTAAGCACTATGGAACTTAACATCTAAGGTCATCAGTCCCCTAGAACTTAGAACTACTTAAACCTAACTAAGGACGTCACACACATCCATGCCCGAGGCAGGATTCGAACCTGCGACCATAGCGGTCGCGCGGTTCCACACTGTAGCGCCTAGAACCGCTTGTCCACCACGGCCGGCTGCATCACAGCGTGTACATTCATTTCCTCATCTGTTCTTTTGGGTGTTGCCTTTCTTGATCCTGATGTTCCCATGCACTTATCTCGAAACTTTCTCCCTTGGTTTTCGTTGTGCCTACTACACATTTTCTGAACGCTGTGTGGTCATAGTAAGCGTCTAGGTGGTCTTAGATGCGTTCGTCTAAGTGTCACTACAAGTATCTATTTCATCTCATTCCAAACCGCTGATACATACATTCTCTACAAGACATCATATGTCTGATAGTGGGGAGTAGCGTGTATCGGTGATAGTCATTCACTTTCTTATGGAGTGATGGGTGATTAATTTTACGCTTCTGTTGGAAGACTCATTTCTCTTGGCTTCTGTGTGCTTACGTGAGTTGCACGTTCGTGGCAGTAAATTTCACATATTTTCGTATTTCAGAACAAAAAATTAAATTGCTCTGACCGGTGGTCTTAGCTCTCATCCCTGGTCGCGCGGTTCCACACTGTAGCGCCTAGAACCGCTCGGCCACACAGGCCGGCTCCTAAACCTGTATGCCAAAGAAACTGAAATTCTTTATCGTGTAGAGCAATGAAGAATGTTATATTGCATGATGTCACAATACTTGGCTTGCATTTTCGACATACACAAGAGAATAAAAATGTTATATAAAATTACAAATCAGCCCATAAGAAATGACATCTGGACTAAACTTTTCCTAAACTAGTCTGGTAATAATTTTGAAATGCAAATCTTAACTGTGAATGCTCTTACTATGTCCTGACTGATATTCAGTGGCCCTAATAAATTTTCATGGCTTACCTGTGGCATCGGAAATCCTGTACTGTTCGAAAGTGATGAACATTAGAAACCCGGCGCAGTGGCGAATGAACTAAAAAGGAAAGGACGCCTCGTGCAGTGCAAGGAAGTGCAGCTATACTAAGCATATTAAGTTCTGACAGCAGCTATTGTGTTACGCTACGTGCGGCACGGCGACAAACAACAAAAATCCTAATTTTCGTGGGGATAAGGTGACGGCTGTTGAATTTACTAAATGATGTTGAAGAGAGACTAGCATTCTAAAACTCTATTGGAACACTGGTACTTCAATGATTGCAATCAGCTTTACAAAAATCATTAGTACAAGTATATTACTTTGGTATGAGGTTAGTTGATCAAACGGTAAGGGAGTGCTGAATTTCTAACTGAGTGCAAGCCATGTGAACAGATAACTTTACTTAACCACGTCTGAACAATCGAAATAACTGATCCGAAACAATTTTTAAAAAATTCCACTATAATTTTCCGTTTTTCATACACGTCATAAATTAAGCGTACGTAATAAAGCAGCAACAACATTACCCAAGGATCTTGACATATCTCAAATGAATGTTTACGAAGTTTCCAAAATTCAACACCCTCTGCATCTGTATCTCGATGTTGTGAAAGCTATTTCCGGATCGTTCTCTAGTGTGACCAACAGTCAACTCACTCACTCACTCACTTACTTACTTCTCACAGAACGTTACACAGGGAACGACAATGCTACTGACCACCAGTGGTGGCTATTCTTTGAGGACTCCAGGCGGCGCCCTCCCAATTATGTCTATCACCTGAGAGACTACGATATGTGCGAAACTTGAATCATAAATCGACTCGTTTCATTTTCGTATAGCACGAGCGCGTATATGCGAATGATGATGTTTTTAGAATGGGTAGACTACCAACGTCTGTAATCGAATATCAATGTTTTTTGGGATGGGTAAGCTGTCGGACTCTGGGTGAACTGCCCCAGCGGCTTAAAAGCAGGCAATGGACGCATGTGAAAAAGTAGGAGGAGTATTGGGAGTTGAATGGAGCAGTGCTTTGTGTAGGTCTGCATAGAACGGCGTCCCCGCGAAGCGGCCGAAGTAGAGTCATTTTGTTTTTCCGTTGTCAAATAGATTCTTTGAAAGTGCGACCTAGTCATTAACTGACGAGCTATTACCTGTTTGAAGTGACTGGTGTGAATAGCGTAAACAGTTGGAACTTAAAAAGCTAGAATCACCAAGACATGATTTAAAAATTGTACAGTCTCAAAATTCGTAGAAAAGCAAAAGTTGTTTTACCAGAAAATGTGCTCCTTCCATAAATATACATGCGGACTGGCTGTGTGGATGTAAAATAAGAAATGCTTTCTTATGTTAATAGAATCATCCGTCGGCTCTTGGTAGAACGTAATGGTAATAAATGAAAAGCACCAGTTTGCTTTTGTTCTAGAATATGCTGTGTTCGGTTACACGTGTCTGGTAATGAATGTTGTAGGACGTGCTTGGATCACAGATGAGGTAACGAACATTAAACAGTTGATCGACTCTATCGAGTTCTGTGAGAAGTTTGAACTTGCTCTAAAGGAACATGACAAAACGGGTACTTCAGAGAATCCTGGTATTTATCAGGGTCAGGCCAATCTGATGACAGACCTGGATTCCATGTTCAAGGGGCATATTGAAGAAGCCAGTAATCGTGTACTTTTGGGGCTTTCCAAAATACTTCAGAACAAGCTGCTGGACTCTATTTATGCTGTTTGCCGTGAGTTGATTTGTAAAGAAGTATCACAAATGGATTACGTCGCAAATTAAGTTGATGAAACGACAGATTCTGCAACCTTGTCTCAGCTCGTATTTATTGTTCGTTATAAATTAAAAGGGGAAGTATATGAAAGATTTATAAGTTTCGTAACAGTGATTCATAAATTTCATGGCACCAAAATATCGTACAGCTGCAGGAATAAGTAGTGTAGTATTCAACCAACTTAACAGATTAAAGATTGCCGACTCTCCAGAAAAACTAATAGCTGAGAGTTATGATGGAGCTTCAGTTATGAGTGGTAAGCACAATAGGGCGCAGGCAAGAGTATGAGCAGTGTATGAAAGAGCCAACTTTGTACACTGTTGTGCCAACCAACTTAGGTCTTTGGAGAGCGCTGTGAAACAAAACACGGAAAACTTCGAATATTTTTGTAGTTTACGTGGATTCTCTACTTTCTTCTCGAATTTAGTGATGAGAACTGCTATATCGAACAATGTTGCTGGCCGCTGTGGCCGAGTGGTTGTAGGCGCTTCAGTCCGGAACCACGCTGGTGCTACGGTCGCAGGTTCGAAGCCTGCCTCGGACATGGATGTGTGTCATGTTCTTAGGTTAGTTAGGTTTAAGTAGTTCTAAGTCTTGGAGACTGATGACCTCAGATGTTCAGTCCCATAGTACTTAGAGCCATTTTTGAACAATGTTGTGAAGAGACGTATCCCAAGAAACGTTGACACACGATATAATTTTAAAACGCGATGTGTAAACGCCGTATTTAAGCATAAGACAGAAATAGCTGAGAGCCTTGGGATCATTGAGGATGATGATGGCAATGATTACTAGACAACCCGGAAAGCAGTTGGACTTCGGAAACTTCTGAACAACGACCAAGAGTTTCTCTTTTGGCCTGAATTTTACAGTAAGGGCTTGCCTCACTGCGGAATTTTGTTTAATCAGCTGCACCGTAGAGATGTTGATAGTGTGAAGCTCTTAAGAATGTCTCTGACTTCAAATCAGCGATACAGTTGACGAGAAATTCTCTTGATCTGGATCATCAATGGGGTAACGGGAATGGAAATGAAGAGATCGCTGGCCCAAAACGTTTCCGTTTTGAAACTCACGTAGAAATGTTCCAGAGTAAGTCTGCGAGGTCCTCGTGGCTAATACGGACGAGCGTTTCGCATTTAGCAATCACCAGTCCAGTTTCTTTGGAAAACACAAGCTTCTAGTCCTTGAAAAAGAATTTCAGACAACAGTTAAGTTATTTTGTAGGAATGAAAATGAACTGTGACAGGAATTGACAGTTATATACAGTAAAATGTGCCCCAAGCTGCAAATGGAGCTTTAACACTTCTGAATTGTATCTACGAGAATAATTTACTTGGGCATCGAATGTACGAACTCCACACACGACACAGTGGCCCTAGCTTACCGACGGCTTTTGCAGTCGATTGGGCACCATGTTCGCTGTCAAGTGCACCGCAACTTAAACCAACTGCAACGTGTGTCGTCTGTAAACACGTATGTCGCCCCTAAACTGGTACACATCGCCCAGATCCTCCCAATGCCGTTACTCCTTGGCCGGCACATCCAGTCAGCCTTTGGATGCTTCGTGTCAGCAGGGGCACTTTTCAAAGTCCGCTACAACACTCTAACGCTGCCTCCTACAAAAGACGGCCTCGGACTCGTCAACGTGCGGGCACGATCTTCTGCACTCTTTGCCCATACTATGTTGCGGAACTGGCGGGGGCGGGTCCCGTCCTTAACACGCTGTCTCTTAGATATCTTCCGACCAGGTTCTCTCGATCCCACGCTCAATGTGGCATCTATTTCTCAATTATTGTACCATGTCGCCAATTGTTTCATAGAACTCAGCTATGTTCGGGCCGATCTTCCAGTCACCCGTCTTCCCCGTACAAAAAGACTGTTACCGTTTGTTTATGCTGTCCCGCCCTTGGGACTCCATGGTGCTACAGCACTCTTAACATTAACTGGCGAACGGTTTGGGTGTGTGTGCATGCGCACTTTTTTACCGTCGTCTGTGTCTGCACTTGGTATGTTTCAGTCTACGACAAGTTGCCGACTACTAGTCGACTTTATCGCATAGGACTGGCCACCTCCCCACTCTGCCCTGACTGTCAGCTCGAAGACACCGAGAAGCACCGTCTTACGTGCCCCCTAAAACGATGCCGGCCCCAGTGGCCGAGCGGTTCTAGGCGCTTCAGTCTGGAAGTGCGCGACCGCTACGGTCGCAGGTTCGAATCCTGCCCCTAGCATGGATGTGTGTGATGTCCTTAGGTTAGTTAACTTTAAATAGTTCTAGGTTCTAGGGGACTGATGACCCCAGACGTTAAGTCCCATAGTGCTCAGAGCCGTTTCCCCTAAAACGAAACGTTTTGCTCCTCATCCAACGAACCGTGGGCTTTTACCTCCGTGACCCACCAACGACGGTAACCCCAGAGTTCTTGTTGTTGACCCCGACATTTCACTACCCTCTTGCTAAGCACCATACACTCATCTGGTTTGCCGGCCACGGTGGTCTCGCGGTTCTAGGTGCGCAGTCCGGAACCGTGCGACTGCTACGGTCGCAGGTTCGAATCCTGCCTCGTGCATGGATGTGTGTGTTGTCCTTAGGTTAGTTAGGTTTAAGTAGTTCTAAGTTATATGGGACTGATGACCACAGCAGTTGAGTCCCATAGTGCTCAGAGCCATTTGAACCATTTTTGAACTCATCTGGTTTCGAGGACTGGCTTTAGAATACCTCTTCCAGAGTGGTCGGCATACAGTCCTCGACTTCTGGTATAAAGTTGTGACCGCTAATAGCACCCTCATCCGAAAACCATCTTACCGACAAACTTTTGCTGGTTATCTCCGCAGCATCTTCCTTCACCACTCTCAAAGTTAGGGTATGCCATGGCTACCTGCCCCCCCCCCCACCCCCCCCACCCCCCCCCCCCAAAAAAAGACGGAATATGTTATATTTTGTTGTATTTAATGTTTTTCTAATATTTTTTGAAAAACAGTAGTCAGAGCGTCTAGCTAGCATGCAGCGGGCCCGGGCTCGACTCCCGGAGGGTCGGAGATTTTTCTCCTCTACGAGACTGGATGTTGTATTGCCCTCATCATTATTTCATCATCATCGATCCGCAAGTCGCCCAATATGCCAGCTGAAAAGACTTGGATTTCGGAGGCCGAACTTCCCCAGGTAAAGACTACCGGCTATCAATGCCATACAATCATTTCATTTGATTCTGGCCGTGTAATCTGACGGTCGTATACATTCGCAACACAACTGTGGGTCTAGAAACTCGAGAAAAACTGATCTAACGGGAGAAAGTTACATATTAAGTTTCTCAACTGCCTGAATGAGCATCCAATCGACCTGTGATTGTGGTCGTGGACTCATTTTCTATTACCTCTGAATCTGAAATTGGATTTTAAATTAAATGGTTAAGTCTCCACTCTCTCTTTGTAAGGGCTGGACGTAGCTGCAAGTACTGGTAATCCAAGTACGTGGGCGGCACCCTAGAAAAGTCTTTGGTTTACAAGGTGAGGGCAAAACAGTGGTTAGACGACTACAGGACAGCCTACGGCGTGCTTTCAAGCAGGAGTCTGATAACGTAAAGATTGAATATAAAACTGATTAGAATAAATGACACAGTTGTGGGCTGGGAAAGCAATAGTTTTGTGTGTTTGTGTGTGTGAATTTCTAAGGGACCAAACTGCTAAGGTCACCGGTCCCTAGACTTACACACTACTTAAACTAACTTATGCTAAGTAAACCACACAAGCACCCATACCCGAGGGAGGACTCGAGCCTCCGACGGGAGGGCCGCGCACTCAGTCACATGGTGCCTCTAACCGTGCGGCCACTCCCCGCGGCAGTTTTCTGAAGAAATTAATTTGTTGACATAAGGAAATGAAATAACTGGTAACTGGGGACCGGTAGTATTGAATTCCAAGGCGATTAATGACTGTCGACCGAAAATCTAGAGGTATAACCTCCTTGCTGAGATGTAAGGTGGTGGTTTGCAAACTTTTAAAGTGAGTAAGCAAACTGTGGCTGGGGATAAGGTGATGGGTGGCGACAGGGAAATATGTATTCCGCAGTGGCATCTCGCTGCATTCGTAATTCCTGATCCAATGTAACATAATGAGAAATGAGGAAAGGAGAGTGTTGACGGTTGCACTGTGGTATTAATGGACTCAGAGCCAACGTACTTCAGTACACTTGCGACCCTACAAAGCAGGGCCGGCGACAACAACGGAGAATGTCAGGGTCCTAGAACTACGTTGTGTGCCATTGGAAACTGACGGAGTATTTGACTGACTGAGGTTCTGCATCCTGCCTCACATCAATCCTTCGAAACACTATCGTTACCGTATCACTGAAGTTTGTAGCTTTACATAATTTCTAACGGTCGGCGTCAGTTTGAGCAAGTTTTCTTTGAGTGACTGCCACCAGTTTCATACCTCAGTACTTCATAAATGTGATCATTCTACTGTCCTCTCTATTAAGCGCTTAATTAAAGTTACAATACAAGGACGCTCGAAATAAAATGAACCCTTATGCTGTCGCGCGTATTTTCATAACATTATTAGTCACGTGGGGTGCTCCTGAGAGGTCAAATGAAGGTGGCTGTAATGTCATAGTTGTACAGCGTATCGTTAATTTATACGGTATAAACGGCTCTTCAGAATTTTGCTTTACCATACTTGAGTGTATATGTTTGCATTAATAATGTATCAGAGTACTGTTTTTGAAACATATACAATATTTCTTACCACTTTTTGTGAAATTATTTATTTATGGTATTCTTAATTCTGTACGACAGATTTAAGTCATTACATATATCACTGCACATTTATTCTCTGAAATCATACAAAAGTTATATGAATTTAGTCACTGTAATTGACACTTTTCACCTACATTCTTAGTGTGGTTTGGACACATAGCTTACAGACAGCGGGCACAATGTGATTTAACTTTTACGTCTTTACTCCGAGGACAAACTGCGTCGCGCCTGTGTTTAGACATCCTTTGCTCAGAAGGTGCTGCATTAATGCTGTCTTCCATTCCCGCCATTTTAGCAGCTTTCTGTCTAACTTGTTTAGGCAAGGGGTGAGTAGCTGCTCTCATGCAAACTATCGGGTTTACTAATGCTTTTCCCACTTCACGTAAAAACAATCGACGACAAATCCTTTCATTGTTGTGACTTGCATCTATGATGAAGGTGTTAATGCCACCCATGTCAATCACTCGAGAAAACAGGGAAAGTGGTCAGCATCTGATTTTCCTTGAGGTTGTATTATAGTTTTTCTGCCACTATAGTGAAGGCCACTCTTATTTCTCGTGTAAATGTTGTAATTATAAATTGTAAAGGGGAGAATCACAAGTGTTGAGTTACCAATCGTAATGTTGTGTATGTCTATGTAGCTATTTGTAACGCTGTGGGTGCCAAATGCGCAAGCTTCCGCAGGCTAGTTACCGATATTAGGATGGAGTGTGGGGATTCATTATTACTGTTTCACCGGGACATTTGCAGGAAGTATGGCTTACTGTAACGGTTTGATGGCTTTGTGTACTGTCACGTGTCGTCGCAACTTGTCGGCCTGCTGGTAATGTGACTGCATTTCGATACTGTACTTTTCACTATCGTTAAATACAAGTTTCTGGTCTTTCTGGCCCTAGCTGCTACCGCGGAATCATATAATACATCGTATTCGTGTCCCTCTCACTCTTTTTATTCTTCTGATCATCAACGAGAATGCGAGACAGGTAATGTAATAGAAGGAGACTGTGTCAGGGGAAATGCTCGGTCGACACATCCACAGTATGACGTATGACGTTAGATTCTACCTCTATTACAGTAATGATTCGACGCTGACGCAGATTCACAGTTAGCGAGTTGATGATAATGCCCTTTTCCCGTCTCCACCAGTGCAAGCTCGCTTTTCTGCTGTGCGGCGTTGCCGTAGTAACAGTGGCAGGACACGTTAACGACAATGAACACGTCCTCCATGATTCCTTCTACATTGGACAAGTGTCTTAATAACGTAGATGGGAATGAAGATTTTTCGCTTTTGAAATACTTCTGGGTCACAAGCTGAACGGAAGTGTCATCTTGAAGCTACGTTGCAATCATGTCCCTACTCATTTTTGGCCGAAGTTACTTTGCCTGTTGATTATTTATAGGAAACTCATGGAAATATTACTTCAGGAAATTTATCTGATGTAACATAGAGGTTCCTGTTCGTAGCACACTATACTTCATCACCACGATCTTCATCTACTCGACATCCGTTGCTGGTTCATTAAAGAAAATCACTGTACACTGTCATGCCTTATAGTCTTCTACAAGCTGAATAAATGTTACGCCTGCATGTTCTGTAAAGTCCCCATGTACTATAAGCCTGTAATCCAGGTCTTCGCCTGAAACCCAGCAAAGAATGTCTTTTGCATCTATTTACCTACTTACAAGTCCCACCCTCAAACATTTCATTCTATTATTTTTACATTTCTCCAAATTCACGCCACCACAACACCCGTAAAGGTGCTAATGGCATATTACAGAAAAGAGCTATTTATCGAGTTTAATTAAAAAATTTTCGAAGTGGTCCAGAGTTATGATTACATAGCATCACTTTCTCACTTCCACCTCACAAATAATGGTCCTACAGGTTACTGACTCCCGTTGTTATGCATGTACAGAGTTCGATGGAAATTTCCACAAGTACGGTGAATGTTAGTTGTTTGGGAACGGAAGAACATGCTGTTTGAAATTGAAATAATAATTTCTACTGTGAAATAAAAACAGAACAACAAGCAAAGTGAATGTTTCGTTTGGAACATTGTTCCTGGGGAAAAAACGATCGAAATAAAAATAAAAATATTTTAAATGAAAACAGATTAACATCGCAAGTAAGCTGTTGAAATGTAAAATTTATTAATCAAGTAACCGGTTTCGATGGTAGTATGTTAATCTTCAGACCATTACCACTCCATACTGACGACTGGAAAGTGTGAGAGTCTGTGTGTGTGTAGGGCGAGTGGCAGCCCACCAAATAGCGCCGGCAAACATTGCTCAGCAGAAGAGGCTCTTTCCTGGTGTACACTGTTGCCGTAGTCACAGGGGCAGGCGACGTTACAAGAGAAATACGCAGGCATTCATGATGCCTTCTACGCTCGAGAAATGTTGTAAGGAAACTGTTTAACGACGTGAAACATAAATAGTAATGCACATTTTCTGTAATGAAATATTTTGTGGGCCATCAGCTGACCGCCAATGTTGGCTTGAAACAACGTTTCTACGAGTTCCCTGCTATTTTTACTTTATAGGGTGATCATGTAGAGGAAAGCCTTACAAATATTACTTCAAGACGACATTTATCTGATAACCAAAAAAGATTTCATCATAGAACATAGAGATTGCTCTCATAGGCATGAAACACTATGACAATCACTATTGCATAACGTTTCTTCTTTGTTGGCATCACATAATTCCAAAAAAGACAATATTATTTGCACCAGGGTTTTTGGTTGGAATGACAAATTTTTTCAACGCTCCCGTCCAGTAATAATTAATGTAAAGTTGATTCTAGTTTGTATAAATCGAGTTTCCATAGATGCAATATCTGTCATGCGAGTACATAATTTTATGACCTCGGTCCACTCGTAGTTCCAGACTTATTTCGTTTTGTTGTGAAAGACAAACACCAAAGAAAATCGAAAAACTGGGGTAAGAGAAGGCGATGGAACAGAGTATAACGAAAGAAAGAAGATATCAGTTATAGATGTCTCGCCCTTAATACAGCAATCCAGCTTTCCGTTTTTAAAATACTTGATAACACATTTTGTATTTCCTCCACAAGCAACAGCAACGAAGTTAGTCGACAATCTTGTGCGCGGAAAGTCATGGAAATTTGATAGTAAACGTCAGCAATCAGGTGTCTCATATGATAGAGAACCTGAAAATGAGTAAACATCCGTAAAACATTAGATGTTATTTAACTCAACTTATTGTATGGACTTGGCTTCAAGCCTTTATAGGCTATTAAGTGCCCGTGAAACCAATGCTTGTGTCTTGAGGGACTGGTCCACCAATGAGCTGCTGCGGTATGCGTAGTGCCAAGCAACAGCCGACCTATCTCCCCGCGTCAGGCTGTAGGCAGAGTTAATCACCGCTGACACGCCCGCTCCCTGTACCGAGTCCCTACAGTGTTCTGTTGTGTAGAGGAGGAGCCGCAGCCACCAGATGATCTGTCCTCTGGGTGACAGCGCGGCCTTATCTGCCCCTCGCACACCTCCTTCCCTCCCCTCAGTTTCTCGCAGACACAACGTTGTCTACCAAAACACTAGCTGCAGCACCGCCGTTGCAGACACTGTGGCGTTCGCCTTCGGGAACTAATTGTTTCACTCAGCATCTAACTACGAAAACATGCACGCACATGGGTTTCGATTATTTGAAAAGCGTGCAGAAGAATATTCAAAACAAAACTGTGAAAGAACTGTGCTGCTACTGCCTCACCGAGCGAGGTGGCGCAGTGGCTAGCACACTGAACTCGCATTCGGGAGGACAACGGTTCAATCCCGTGTCCGGCCATCCTGATCTGGGTTTTCCGTGATTTCCCTAAATCGCTCCTGGCAAATGCTGGGATGGTTCCTTTGAAAGGGCACGACCGACTTCCTTCCCGTCCTTCCCTAACCCAATGAGACCGATGACCTCGTTGTCTGGTCTCCTCTCCCAAACAACCCAACCCAGCCACTGCCACATATTGTGAAGCCAAAGAAGTATGGCTGTCAACGCTGCAAATATGTACACAGACACTTTACTTTGTCGGCTCAGTGTTCAAGAGGGACATCTGCAACCTATGTGCACTTTATTTGGGGTTAGCGGGAAATTAGGACGGGAAAAAAAGCCATGAATATTTTGTGTCACCAAATGAATCAACAGTACACATAGACTAATGTCTTGTATCCCTAAACCGTGAAAGGAAGATGGAATATGTGACAGTCGAAAATCTTTGAAACATCTTCGTTTCGTTTATAACTTTCAACTATTTACATACACAGCACATAAATGTTGATAAGCTATGAAAAAACAACTCTCATGGTAAACTAGGGAATCAATTACAAGCAGGTTCAAGTGATATCTAACGTACACTTCGAAACGAAAATTTTTCAGATTAACAAAAATTTACATGTAATTACTTAGTGAAATTTCCCGTGGTGAAGAAAAACAAATTTTGGGATCAAATTGCTTCAAATGCAGAAGTGAGATGCATGTAAAGCAACCAAGAAACTCCCTCACAGTACTCCGTCTTGTCACACTGTGACAAAGGACAATATACATATTCCTACGACAAAGGAGTGTATATTATTTGGAGGAAATGTAATCGCCCGACAGGGATGACGCCACTGCAAAACGCAGCAGTAGAAGTAGAAAAATGGTTCAAATGGCTCTGAGCACTATGGACTTAACTTCTAAGGACATCAGTACGCTAGAACTTATAACTACTTAAAACTAACTAGCCTAAGGACATTACACACATCCATGCCCGAGGCAGGATTCGAACCTGCGACCGTAGCGGTCGCGCTGTTCCAGACTGAAGAGCCTAGAACCGCTCGGCCACACCGGCCGGCCAGTGAAAGTAGAGAAACGCTTTAAGGTTATTTTAAGAGGCAGTCACCAGCCAGGTAATTTATTCCCTACGTCTTTTCGCTAATTACTTTATGTAAACGTAAAGACAGAAATAATCTGGAAAAATAACAGGAGCACTAAAGAAGTTAACAAGTAAACACAATTAAGCATTTGTGTTTCAGTATGGTCTACACTTCCCAAACATCTCTCTCAAACAAAATGGATGGGCATCATACATAACGCTATTAAATGTAAACCATACACTGAGGCGATATTATCGCGTACACAGGGTATAAAAGGGCAGTGCATTTACGGAGCTGCCATTTGTATACTCAGGTGAATCACATGAAAAGGTTTCCGAAGTAATTATGAACGAACGACGGGAATTAACGGAGTTTCGACGCGGAGTGGTAGTTGTAACTAGACACATGGGACATTCCATATCGTAAATCGTTAGGGAACTTAATATTCTGAGATCTAAATTGTCAAGAATGTGCCCAGAATATCAGATTCCTGGTATTACCTTTCACGACGGACAACATTCGCATAACGATCGAGGGCGACGAAATTTGCATACAGTATCTGCTAACAGACACGCAACTCTGCGTGAAATAACCGCAGGACTCAATGTGGGACGTACGACGAACGTATCTGTCAGGGTAGTACCGCGAAATATGTCGTCAATTAGCTATGGCAGCAGACAATCGATGTGAGTGCCTTGGCTAACAGAACGTAATCGCCTGCAACGCCTCTCCTGTGATCATTACGATATCGTTTGGGCCTTAGAAGACTGGAAAACCGTGGCCTAGTCAGACGAGTTCCGATTTCAGTTGCTAAGAGATGACGGTAGGGTTCCAGTATGGCCAGACCCTACGAAGCCATGGACCAAAGTTGTCAATAAGGCACTGTGGAAGTTGGTGGTGACTGCATGAAGATGTGGGCTGTGCTTGGATCGAATGGACTGGGTTCTCTGGTCCAACTGAACCGATCATTGACTGGAAATGCTTATGTTCGGTTAATTGAGGACAATATTCAGCCATTCATGGACTTCATATTCTTAAACAATGATGAAATTTTCATAGATGACAACCCACCATATCAGAACGTTCTGGACAATTCGAGTGAATGATTTGGTCACGTAGATAGCCCGACATAAATCCGATCGAAGATTGATGGGACATAACCGAGAGCTCAGTTCGTGAACAAAATGCTGCACCGGCAACACTTACGCAATTATGGACGGGTACTGAGGCAGCATGGCTCAATACTTGTGCAGGGGATTTCCATCTACTTGTTGGGTCAATGCCACGTCGAGTTTCTGCACTGTTCTGGGCGAAAGGAGACTCGATACTATATTAGGAGGTATCCCATGAGTTTTGTTACTTCACTGTATTTTACTTACCACAAAAGTAGTTGCGAGGACGTTACACTCGAATTATAAAAACGCCATGATATCCGTGACGGACTTACGAAAGTTGTCAGTTTATTCGTCTTGTATTTCAAGAAGGGTCCTGCAAACAGTTAAAAACTGTAGTTCATTTTTTGCTTTATGCACTAGTATTTCATATGGCTAGTCTCTTTGACCACGACGTAAATGAGAGCGTGATAGTTTCGTCCATAGCGCTGCTCTAGCCGCTTGGGCCCACAATGCGGCATGAGCTAAGTTGGCGGTACTTCCTTTACTAAGGGCTTTAGCTCTCCGGTGGCCCGCAGGTCGGTTACCATTGTTCCCTCTACCCGTTGCCGTCGTATAGCTTCAGCTGAAAGAAACCACATGGAAAAAAGAGCCCGCCAGCTGGTCACACACTATGCCACCTACAGTGGGACACCAATCTCTTAACTCTACTCTTTCATTTTTTGAGCCTTTGCTGGTTTTTGCATGTTTTTAGCTACCCTTGTTCCTCTCCATTTGATAGTTTCATATGCTCTTTAATTCCGGCACTAGAAACATACATTCAATTCTTTTTATTTGACGAGAGGTTCAAGTTTATCTACCTTTCGCCCAATAATTCAAACTGTGATTCAAGATATTTGCAGTAATGAAAAATAATGGGCACATTGCAGCTTTTTAGACATAAATTATTCCTTTACTTCCCACGCATGTAAGCCACGCAAGCTTACATGGCTTCTATGGACGCAGCTGTTCCAATTTTAAAGTACTGCACAAGAGCAGGCGCACAAGTTGATTTTAACTATTTTCATAAGAAAACACGGGGTACATTTTTCTTTCTTTAAATTTATCCTGCATTTTTTATTTTTTCACAGCTGCTGATACTAAACGGCCTAAACTTATAATTTTGTCTCATGTGGATTTTTAGTTATGAAGATCACTGATTATAGCCGAAGCGGAGATAACTGCCAGAAATCCACCAAATGCGATCTAGACATTTGTGAATTTAAAATAACAGTACAAATGTAAGAGAAAGGTTCCATTCAATTTGCATGGGAAGTATAGACATGGTGGTGAGATATGAACTTCAAATACGAACACCCTTCAAGAATTGAGGCTCGTTCAAAGAGCAATAACGATGCATGTTGTGAATTTTTATGACAGACAAGAAACAAATGAATCAAGACACATGTTAAAAAGGAAGAAGTAATTACGATTGTCATTAATATGGTAACGAGGTGAAAGGATTAGTGCGATGTACCGCTGAAAAGTGTAGAATGAATGAGGAAAGTTAAGACCGCATTGAACAATGCTGGGTGAGACAAACTATTTGCGACTTAGATGAAAAGATTGTGATGACTGGTTTCGGGGAATGGGTGGCCCAGATTGGATATTTGGCTCACTATTTTCGTAGAGGCTGAGCCACACTCGTCGTCTCTAACGCTCTGTAGTAACTCAATTGCGTGGTATTCATCAATTGCCACTGATGCTACAGCCTAATTTACCGACATTGGCTAGTGATTGCGAATAATAAATAACATATAAAGCCACTGGTTGCATTAAATAAAATAAATATCAGGTGGAGTCACAGCTAAATGACGTAGACGGTCAAGAAAGCTTTAGATTAAAAGATTGGTTTATTCATTTAGTAACTTTATGAAATAACTAAATTTGATGATCCTTCATAAATAATTTAAATCGTTGGTAATGACTTCCAAGAACTGCTGAACAACCCGGTAGATGCCTACAACAATGAAAACAAGGCAGAAAACAATCAGAAATTGCTACCATTAGTCGAAAAACCAACTCTGGTGGAGGTGAAGGAGGCAATAGAAAGACTAAGAAATGGGAAGGCCCCTGGCAGAGACATTATATGAGTAGAGCTCATCAAAGAAAGGGGAGAGAAGATACGTGAATGGTTAACCGAACTGATAAAAGAGGTATGGAGATAAGAAGTAATACTAGAGGAATGCAGAACTGCTGTTGTATGTCTGACACACAAGAAAAGAGACAAAACGCTGACACAGAACTACAAAGGGATATCTCTCCTATGCACATGCTATAAAGTAGTGTCAATAATTATACTGAACAGACTCAAGCCATACGTTGAGGAAATGTTAGACGTATCACAATCAGGGTTCAGAAAAGGTAAATTCAAAAATCGACCAAATATTCACACTAAGACAAATATTGGATAAGAACCTGGAGCACAATAATGAAACATTGTGCCTGTTTATAGATTTCAACAAAACATAAGACAGCATAGTAAGAGAGGAAATGTGGACGATAATGGCAGAGTATCGGATACCTGACAAGCTGATAATGTTAACTAAAATGTGTGTGATGGAATCAAAGTGTAGAGTGAAAGTACAGGGGGAGTTCTCAGAAGCTTTTGCAGTAAAAACAGGAGTGAGACAGGGAGATATTATGTCACCAACCCTGTTCAATGTGGCTCTCCACAACACCCTGAGGAGAGTAACATGTGGAAGTGCAGGAGCCACTATAGGAAAAAAGATAAATGTCCTGGCTTTTGCGGATGATATTGTGCTTATAGGAAAGAACATGGAAGTACTGGAGAAAATGGGGACTGTGCTAATAGAAGAAGCAAAGAAAGTAGGTCTAAATATAAATGAACGTAAAACAAAGTTCATGGTAGTAGGAAGAAGAGCTCATTTAGGACCAAACCATCTAAGAATCGAAAATCTAACAATACGGAAGACAGACACATTCACATACCTTGGTGTCAACATCAACCAACAAAACTTTATAGAACAAGAGATAGTAACAAGAATTCAAGCTGGGGGAAGATGCCTAGGAGCTACGCATAACATCATAAGATCGAAGTTACTATCTAGGCAGGCAAAAATAAGAAATATCAGACCATCAGCAAGGCAATAGTGTGCTATGCAAGTGAGACATGGACCCTGACAAAGAAAACAGAGAAAAAAATTCATCACTTTTAAAAATAAAGTACTGAGAAAAATATATGGACCACTGAAAGAATATGAGCAGTGGAGAATAAGGAAAAAGACACAATTACACACACTGCCCGACGTCGTAGCGAGTGTGAAAATTAAGAGGCTAAGATGGTACGGACATGTGAAGAGGAGAGGAGAGAACACGGTAATAAAGGCTGTAGTTAATGGAGAAGCTGAAGGAAAGAGACCACTGGACTGGCCGAGAATGAGATGGAAGGATAATAGCATAGGAGACATGCAGATACTGGGTCTGGAAGATGAAAGTGCAGATGACAGGTAAGTGTGGCAGGCTGGAATGAGTGAGGCCAAGGACCGGCTACGGTTTGTGTGGCCAGTATAAGAAAGTAAGTAATGTCATAAATCACACATTAAATTTTGCTGTAGTGCATTAATATGAAAAAGTGTCAGATTCCCCAATACTAACTGTTCTTAAAGCTCAACTCGTCATCATGTCTCAGCTGCTGAATTCTGAGTACGTCCTACAACACAGAAATATTTGAAGTCTCGATAACTGTTAAAATACCTAGTGCGCCCTCATGTTCCTCAAGTTAAACCATCACTTGAAGACTGTACTTACGACACCCTTCCGCACCGTCTGCTGGCTACCAGAGCAGCTCAGGGCCAATAAGACGCGCAGCCGCTCATGAGTGCTCGCCGAAGGGCAACAGTCTATATCCCTTACAGCTTACAGTCTTCCTTAGATCTAATGCTTAATAAAATAGAATTTTAATAAATGGAATCTATAAGAATTGATGTACGAATGTGTGTATGAATGTTGCACATCTCCTCTACATTCACATCTACATGCCTACTCTGTAAATCACACTGAACTGCCTGGCAGAGTGTTCATCGAACCACTTTCACTATACTTCTCTATTATTCCACTCTCGAACAGCAAGCGGAAAAAAAACCAGCACCCATACCTTTCAGTAAAGGCTCCAATTTTCCTTATATTATTCTCCCTATGTAGTTCGGCGTCAAAAATATATTTTCGTAACCTGAGAAGACAGCTGGTGACAGAAATTTTTGTGAGAATATCCCGCAACAACGAAAAACGCCTTTGTTTTAATGATTTAGCTACGGACTATAACGAGGAATTTCAAAGAAGGGCAGCACGTTTTGTATTATCGAGAAATAGGGGAGAGAGCGTCACGGACATGATACAGAATAATGTTAAACCTATCTGGTAAGGACCCCACACCGCGCATCAGTACTCCAGAAGACGACGGACATTCGAAGTGTAGGCTGTCTTTAATAGGTGTGTTCCGCCAATAAAGCACAGTCTTTGGTTCGTCTTCCCTACAACATTTTGTATGCTTTCTTTCCAATTTAAGTAGGTTGTAACTGTTTTTCCTAGGTATTTAGTGGAATTTACGACTTTTAGATTGATTGATTTATCGTGTAACCGAAGTTTGACGGATTCCTTTTAACGCTCATATGGATGACCTCACGCTTTTCATTATTTAGGATCAATTGCCTATTTTCGCATTATAAAATATCTTTTCTAAATCGTTTTGCGATTGGGTTTCATCTTCTGATGACTGTGCTAGACGACAAACGACAGCGTCATCTGCAAACAACCTAAGACGGTTGCTCAGTTTCCCTCTTAAATCGTTTATGTACAGTAGATGAGGAATAGCGGATGGCCCATAACAACAGCTTTGGGAATGCCAGAAATCACATCTGTTTTACTTGAAGACTTTCCGTCAGTTGCTGCGAACTGTGACCTCTCTGGTAGTAGATCACGAATCCACTCGCATAACTGAGACGATATTCCACGAGCTCGGAATTTGATTACAAGCTGCTTGTACGGTGTCAAAATCTAGAAATACGGAATCAATTTGATATCCCTTGTCGATAGCACTCAACACTTGGTGTGAGTAAAGGGCTATCAGTGTTACACAAGGACGATGTTTTCGAAATCCGTGTTGGCTCTGCGTCAATAGACAGTTCTGTTCGAGGTAATTCATAACCTTAGAACTCAATATATATTCTAAGATCCTTTTGCATCTCTGCGTTAATGACATGGATGTATTCCCTATCTTGAATATTGGTGTAGCGTACGGATCCTGCGTCGAGCTAGTGGTTGCATGTGATTGTTAAGTATGGAGCTATTGCATCGGCATACTCTGAAAAGAACCTAAATGTTATAAATTCTGGACAGGAAAAAGTGCTTTTATTAAGCGATTTAAGTTGCTTTATTACTCCGAGGCTGTCTACTTCTAAGTTAGTAAACCAGTGGACCGTTTTCAACCAGTCTTACTGCACATATCATTTACTGTCTGCAAAGGATCATTTCGACTGTAAGAGCTATCTGTCTATAAAATCGGCGGAGGTGCGGGTAAAAACGTAGTGTAACTCACGATGGGCAAATAGCCAGAATATGTTGATCCAGCACATGGCAGTGAGACTACTTAGTGATTTTCAACAAACATGTTACTTAATTGCATACTCTTACTAAACTTTTTCTCGATGTTAGCCCTCACGAAATGGTGAAGAAGAAATTTTACCGCTTATTGCAGGTTCGCTGTTCATGCAATAGAACTGCCACATAAGCAATGTCGTTTTAATTTATTGCTTCCTTACCACTAAATATATTTGTGACACACTTTCCAGACAGCATTCACATATACCACTGAATGTACCAGCAAAATTATATTATTCTGCGACACATAGTTCAGGTTATATGACGTCAAAAACAATGAGGTAAGTGAAAACCTGCTGCATGATGCATGACATTTTAATTTATTACTTCCTTACTATTTTATGTACCCATACTGTACACATTACTCATAAAATATCCTTATGCATTAGTGGATCTATTTGCCAATTTATGTCATTGTACGACACACAGTTCAGGAGATACAACATAAATAATGAGCTTCATGAAGGAGTTGGGAGAGAGAGGGTCAGGGCAGGGTTAGAGGCAGGGAGTTGTGGGCGGAGGAGGTAGGCAGAGGGAGGTGGAATAGGTGGTCGGATGGAGGCAGGAGATAAACAGAGAGAGGGGAATGAAGGAGATGGATGGAGAGAGGAGGAGGACAAACCGGGCAAAGAGAGAGGGGAGGAGGAAATGGACTTAGAGGGGGAAAGGACATAGTGAGAGGGAGAAGGATCAAAAGGACAGCGGGGAGAGCAGCAGATGGACATTGGAGGGGTAGAAGAAGGTGGACAGAGAGAGGGGCAGGAGCAGATAAACTGTGAGTTGGAGGTGGAAGAAATGGATAGAGAGAAGGAGTGATGGTGATGGACAGAGTAGGAGGCAGGGGAGATGGTTGGAGAGAGAGAGGAACCAGGAGTTAGTCTAATATAATACTGGAATAAACACAAATGTGCTCAATGCCAGGTCCTAAGCATGTGCTTAATAAACTGGAACACCATACTTTGTCTTATATTTTTAAAATTAAAGTATTTACATTAAATAAAAGGCACTCGTTTCTGGTTTGAACGGTACCAGACAACATATCTACATCTACATCTACATCCTTACTCCGCAAGCCACCTGACGGTGTGTGGCGGAGGGTACCCTGAGTACCTCTATCGGTTCTCCCTTCTATTCCAGTCTCGTATTGTACGTGGAAAGAAGGACTGTCGGTATGCTTCTGTGTGGGCTCTAATCTCTCTGATTTTATCCTCATGGTCTCTTCGCGAGATATACGTAGGAGGGAGCAATATACTGCTTGACTCTTCGGTGAAGGTATGTTCTCGAAACTTCAACAAAAGCCCGTACCGAGCTACTGAGCGTCTCTCCTGCAGAGTCTTCCACTGGAGTTTATCTATCATCTCCGTAACGCTTTCGCAATTACTAAATGATCCTGTAACGAAGCGCGCTGCTCTCCGTTGGATCTTCTCTATCTCTTCTATCAACCCTACCTGGTGCGGATCCCACACTGCTGAGCAGTATTCAAGCATTGGGCGAACAAGCGTACTGTAACCTACTTCCTTTGTTGTCGGATTGCATTTCCTTAGGATTCTTCCAATGAATCTCAGTCTGGAATCTGCTTTACCGACGATCAACTTTATATGATCATTCCATTTTAAATCACTCCTAATGCGTACTCCCAGATAATTTATGGAATTAACTGCTTCCAGTTGCTGACCTGCTATTTTGTAGCTAAATGATAAGGGACCTATCTTTCTATGTATTCGCATCACATTACACTTCGCTACATTGACATTCAATTGCCATTCCGTGCACCATGCGTCAATTCGCTGCAGATCCTCCTGCATTTCAGTACAATTTTCCATTGTTGCAACCTCTCGATACACCACAGCATCATCTGCAAAAGGCCTCAGTGAACTTCCGATGTCATCCACCAGGTCATTTATGTATATTGTGAATAGCAACGGTCCTATGACACTCCCCTGCGGCACACCTGAAATCACTCTTACTTCGGAAGATTTCTCTCCATTGAGAATGACGTGCTGCGTTCTGTTATCTAGGAACTCCTCAATCCAATCACACAATTGATCTGATAGTAAGTTACATCCAGTCCACACAGTGCGTTATTAAAGAAATAACTGAGAACTATAATGCATGGATGATTTATGACGAAAGTATGATGCTGAATCCAATGGCTATCATCAATTGGTAGGCAAGCAAAAAATGTTCGTTGTAACTTAATACTAAATTGTTCCTGCTGTGTAGTGTTTCCGACCGATAGGCGGTGTGCAACGTCACAGTCTGATACTGTCGCCTCCAGGACCAAAGAATACTTCGTGCTCTCTTTTGGAAAACTTACCTGACTGGCTCCAGCATGTGTTACGTTATCGTAGGTAGGCAAGAAAATTTATGTTAGGTTTCCAAGGAAGTTCGTTGATGGATCACTAATTGTCTACCCTAGACTGCGCAGGTAGAACAGTTTATGATCACTCAAATTGATGGTGAAGCAGAGTCTGGTGCAACAAACAGGCAGTTTCTGATTGCGATGTGGAGTTCACGAAGTGAACGACTAGCCAGAAGCAAAATTCAGAGGGTAGTGAGAGTCACCATGTGCAAAACAGTGCTGGAAGTGGTCCGAATCAAAAGCTCAAACACAGACAAGATCAATGGCTCTGCTATTAAATGGCACGAACCGAAGGCTTCAGAGGACAGAAAGAACTGCCGAAGAATTTCAGCGTGCCGGTATTTGCTAGCACCAGGCCACATGACGTCTCTGCAGTGGCAGGAGCAAGCTGCAGCTGTGCCACACAACCTAAGGTTTCCTCCGTATAGATACTCAGGCTGAGCGGAGAATCCGAATCCCTGTTGGATATTGAAACACGAGATAAGAAAAATATTGAGAACACAAAGTAATGGAAGGTGGATAGGCGACACCAGAAAACATGAAGTGGAGGCATGGATGAACATACACAGATTAGCGATATGCACATATGCAGATGGCGGTAGTCTACTGGCGGAGCCTTCATTTGTACACAGGTGATTCATATGAACACGTTTTCAACGTGATTATGGCCGCACGACGGCAGTTAACAGACTTTGAACGCAGGATGGTACTTGGAGCTAAGCACATTGGAACATTCCATTTCGAAAATCGTTAGGGAATTCGATATTCCGAGATCCACATTGTCAATAGCGTGTCGAGAACACCAAGTTTCAGGCAATACCTCTCACCACGAACAACACAGTGGCGAAGGCCTTCACATAATGACCGAGAGAAGAGGTGTTTGCGTAGATCTGTCAGTGCTAACAGACAAGCAACACTGAGTGAAATAGCCTCAGAAATTAATGTGGGACGTACGTCGTGTCCTGGTCAAATGAATGACGATTTCGGCTGGTAAGAGTTGATCGTAGGGTTCGAGTGTGGCTCAGATGCCACCATGGAATGGAATGAGTTCTCTGGTCTAACGCTCATTGACTGGAAAATATTGCAGCCGTCCACGAACGTGCTCCCATACAGCGTTGGAATTTTTATGGATGCGCCATATCATCAGACCACAGTTATTCTAGATTGTTATGAAGAACATTCCGTTAAATTCGGGCGAATGATTTGCCCACCCAGATCGCCCGACATGAATACCATTGTATATTTATGGCACATAACCGGGACACTTTCGCAACAGCGGACTACTACAGAGGCAGCATGGCGCAATACTTCTGCAGACGACTTATAGCGACTTTTCGAGTCCATGACACGTTGAGTTGCTGCACTAAGCAGGCCAAAAGGAGGTCCGATACCATACTAGGAGGTTTCTTATGACTTTTTTCGTCTCTGTGTAGCTAAAGTTACTTCATAAGGTTGTTTAGAGGAGACATTTATAAAAGTACTGATGTGCGTCATAGACTATCCAAAAAGTGTTTTGGACGACCCTAAAGAGTTGCACAGTCTGACTTTTCTTAAAGAACTGGAAACCTTATCCTTAGTACTTTTCCGATGATGGGAAATCGATACGTTAAGCGATCTGTGATTTTGGTAAAGGCAGACTTTATTTTCCTACACTACTTTGCAGACTTCACACTCTTTCCTGTTATTAGATAATGCCTCCAATGTCGTTTTATGGCAAAAACGTTTCCACCGAATTGCAGTGCAGCACAGTGCAGTCATTGATACAGTCGGTCACCATCGTGAGAGAGACAACAGTGAAGATCTGACTGACTATGACCTCCTGCGGTCGACAACAATAGCTAATGAATACTAGCTAAAAAGCGGCATACTACGTTTATGGAGGCTGTGTCGATGCAGACACTGCGCAGCTATATTCACACTATGAATTTGGCCTCTGGAAGTCAGTTATGAAGAGGAGTATAAATCTGCCAGCAACGTGGCAAATGAAGAAGATTGGAAAGGGAAATCAGGAATGGTACCTGAATTAGAGGCGTCAGATTCTCTCCATCGTAGTGTATAGGACTTGTTTATCTCCCGATGATCATCGTAGAAGCTGTGAGGACTGGTAGTGAGTCGTGCTTGGGTACCTCAGTCGCTTAATAAAAAAAAACTGAGTAGAGGTATCAACGATAAACTTGAACGGATGTCATGTGACTTCCGTACAGACCAAACGAAACGACCAATACGGAAAAAAGTCGGTAGAGCACTTGCCTGCGAAAAGCAAAGATCCCGAGTTCGAGTCTCGGTCCGGCACGCTGTTTTAATCTGCCAGGATCACCGCACATTCCGCTGCATGGTGAAAATATTAAATAAAAACTGCCTCAGACTGCAGGCAGGTTGTTAAAATTTAAAATCTTTCAATCAGGTGATCGGTTTCGATCGTGGTACTTATTTTCAGACAGTTACCGTTCCATGATGACTGCCGGTGAACACATGATTAAATGCTGTAAGTGATTTGCAGGCACGCAAGGGGATAAAGTTGTACACAGTGGTGCAATATGTGGCACCAACACTGGATCTAAGACGGCTTGAGATCCAGGGTCGATTCGAAACAAATTTTTTCACACAGGCGATTCTTCATTTCGTGCCTCCCCCTCCCCCCTCCCCCCTCTCCTCTCTTTCACTTTAACCACGCTATTTGTTAAACACGCTGTACAAAAATCTTGCACCTGGGTGACTCACCACTCTGAGATGGGCGACACAAACTGTGGTTTGTGTTGCTTGAGCGTTAAACCTAACCTTTAGACAACGAATAGAACTGAGCTGGGTTGGCAGGTAGGAGAACGCCATTCCATCGTTCTGCTTCAACTCTGTGGCAGAAATCACAAATCTTTCAAGGAACCCTTTGAGTTAGAGACATTAAGTTCAGTCTTTAGTAAGGCCCATTTTTAAACTGACGTATTAACAGTTATGACAGGGAAAATATTAGCTGCCTATGGATCAAAATGTGCATCCAGGAGAGCAACAGAAATTGAGAGTCCGGGAAGGGCAGAGACCAGCTCACTATGAGATGTACTGTACGTAATACACTGCACAAATTGGAGATCGTCAATATTCAAGAAATCATCAAAACAAGGCATTAACTCGCACCATGAATACTAAATAAAGAAAGGCGTGCCACAATAAACACAAAGGTTCCCACCTTCGAGATCGAAGCCGAAATCCTTGGGAGTTACAAATCGCGCAGCATGTTCAAGTACGTACCCACTCTTAAAGAATGCATATAGAATCACATTGCTTTAACGGGGCGATGAAAACTGATGGAATGTAATGGTATGTAACCGAATGGGAAACAGTCTGTCGTGGAGCTTATCAAGAAGCTGGTTATACTTTAAAGCGTATATATAGATAGTGCTATAATATGTTTTATAGGCACGAAAAGGACAAATACCTAAATGCTGAATTTGTCCCCAAGTTCCAAATAGAATGAACTGCAATGTCACACACTTTCTAGGAGGGATAGTTTCCTTTTAAGGAGTTTGATTTTCATACACAGACCTGGACTCAAGCAACTGCTAGTTTTTTGGACCAGGTATTGGCCAAAAGCAGTGCTCATATCATAGTTGTAGTTCCCTTAAGCCTTTTTCCTACTCTTGCTAGCGTAAATATTCCACACTAGCCCCGAAAGGTCAATCATATGAGAAGAAATCGTAGGGGCAGAGCACCTACAACTTCTCGCAGCACAATAAATAACTTTCCAGCCAATTTACCATCCAGATTAACAGTCGGCATAATTGTATGCAAAAGCGTTAAATCACTGATTTTAGCGATCTTGATACAATTCTCTTGGTGTCTCTAATTTCAGGGTTCCGTTGACACGCATTTCCTCCTCAAATCCCGATTGGTCGGAGTTGAAAGCAAATTCCTTACTGAACGAAAGGGATAAGCTTGTTTATCTTCTCTGCAAATTTTCGGCGCGATTGCGCAGTTTGCTGTGCATCGTCAAGTTGACTCCTTTTTTTTTATTTCGTTATCTTACATCTGTCAATTCTGTAGGACTGTTTGACGTTATGCAAGCATCCACTGCTTCCCTTGGAATGTCTGTAATCTATATCACCGGCAATTTGATGTGCATAGCGTAGTAGGTCACTATCACGCACATCTTGCAAATTGTATCGAGCTTCCTTGAAACAAGCAAACACCAGTTTTTGTAACAAGTGCGCCTTCTCCTCCCTTGAATATCCGTTGCTTTTCTTACGTGGTCTTATTGCTGAGGACTTATTCCAAATCTGTTCATAACTGTTTTTTTTAATAAGCTACGGATGATTTCCAATGCACGTAATTATGTTCAGCATCCTCTACAGATGGTTTACCGTGTACGTAATTATCTTAAATGCCCGCTCCTTGGATAATGATTGACCTTTACTACATGTCACTGAAGACAGTATTTGTGACCTCCTGTACGACAAGGGTGATGAGCTGCATAATTCGATATCTGTCTCATTATCACATTCACTTGTTAAGCATGTATCATCGTCATTGTACTCCTCATGTACATTGTCCGCACAGTCGAATGTACACGACGCCACACATTCCACTGAATAACCTTGCAGAAACATTAATGTTTCATCTGCCACTTCTTTCTCGCTCTGCGAAATTCCATGGGTTCCTTTCTGACCTGTTGTAGACATAATGCAATGTTTTCTTTGCTTATCGTTGCCACTGCTCTGGCCGGCCGGTGTGGTCGTGCGGTTGTAGGCGCTTCAGTCTGGAACCGTGTGACCGCTACGGTCGCAGGTTCGAATCCTGCCTCGGGCATGGATGTGTGTGATATCCTTAGGTTAGTTAGGTTTAAGTAGTTCTAAGTTCTGGGGGACTGATGACCTCATATGTTAAGTCTCATAGTTCTCAGAGCCATTTGAAGAATTTGAACCACTACTCTGCTTTGTATCAACACCGCTAGCACTGTCTCACCGCTGTCAGTCACTTGTCGAATTAGCACTTCAACTACGCTCCGTAGTCTCATGTTGTGCTCACCATTGGATACATCCCTATTGCCTTTAGCAGCCATTATTGTGATTCCAACTGAAGGGATTCCTCGTTAGTCCTGACTAGTGTTTGCATGCAAATGTTTCGACAAATCATGAAAAAATGTTTTCAGTGACTGGAAGCTCTGGAGAACGTGCTGGCCAGAGCAATAGTTGGAATACCCTAGGCATCGCGGTCGGTCGGGACGGCACGAACAATGTGCCAACATGTGGTCGTGCGTTATCTTGTTTAAATATAATGTCGCGGACACTTCATAGGGCATAGCAGTACATCTCAATACGTGATAACTGTTATCCCTGCTGTCCATATTACTGAGAGTACAGCCACGGGTGATCCTGTTCTGTATCCAGCGGTACCACACACCATCACACCAGGTACTGCGAACCTAAGGTAATGACGAATGCAGTCTCGTAACAATCGTTCCCGTTCACGCCTCCACGTTCGGATACACCCGTCGTGATGCTGAAAAGACGACGTGGTGGCGCTTCTTGGTCCATTGTTGTCGTAGGGCGCACCACTTGTTATTTGTCCGTCTATCAATATTGGACATATGAATTCTTTAGGTATCTCTGTGGTGTTTAAACACTTAACTTGCTACATAGATACTAATGCTTCTGGCATTTAAATTCTTCTCCGAGTTTGCTTATCTACGATTCACTGCTGTCGTTGATCCTCTCGTTTGAACTTTCAGTCTAAAAATCCTCGCTTGGCTAAGCCTGATACGTATTTTCGACTTTCGCGTTTCCTCTACGCTGTCCTGTTCATGATGGTTAAAAACCTGTCGTTGTGTTACCCTCGTGCCCTTTTAATGAGTGTCCGATTGTAAGATTACCGTGCTGATAATCTACGTTATGTTGTCAGTTGTACGTTTCTTTTAATTACCGGATAAAGTTGTCCATTCCTGGCTCCTCTAGACGGCATATTCATGATTTGTTGTTCGAAATGCGATATGTTACTTACTTGTTCTACGAACTGCGATTCGTTATTGGTGGCGTTACCTTACCCTATAACATTTCGCTTGTCGAACTCTTGGCGCACTTTCTCGCGTTCAGTGCCCATGACGATCTTTTCTCTCTTGATTCTCATTGCTAAAGTAGTTGTTGCATTTTTCTCTTTGAACAAATCTGGTCCTATTAGCTCCAAAAAGTAGAGGTCCACTTCCTCTCCTACAGAGTGAAACTTATGGTTCAACCGAATCTTCTTATTTATCCATAGATATATAGGCATACAATGCATTCCACATTTATGACTTCCTCTGCAGTTGGTTTTAAGCGAATCTATTCTTTTGAATTGTTCCAAGTTTCACCTTACTCGATAATTTTGTTACACAAACAAATCTGTCCATCAGTGTTGATCAAAACTATCAGTTGGATTATCCCACTTTCTGTGCATTTTACTCTAACGCTGAGCGGTATGAAATGGAATGAGCACGTCAGACAGGTAGTAGGGAAACTTCGTTTTATTTGGAGAATTTTCTGAATATGTAGTTCATTGACGAAGGAGACGGCCTATAGAACGATAGGGTAAACCGTTCTTGAAGACTGTTGGAATTTTAAGGATCCTCACCACGTTATATTAAGGGAAGACGTCGAAGCAAATCAGAGGTATGCTACTACATTTGTTACTGGTACGAGGGCCATTCGGAAAGTAAGGTCCGATGCAGCACTAAATAGAAACCACTGTGAAAACCAAAAATTTTTTATTTAAAACAGTTAGCTACACCCTCCAGCTACATCTCTACACAATCGTCGCTCGGACTTGGAAATCTACATCTACATCTACATGATTACAATGCAATTCACATTTAAGTCGCTCGGACTTAGATATCTACATCTACATCTATATGATTACTCTGCAATTCACATTTAAATGGTTGGCAGAGGGTTCATCGAACCACAATCATACTATCTCTCTACCATTCCACTCCCAAACAGCGCGCGGGAAAAACGAACACCTTAACCTTTCTGTTCGAGCTCTGATTTCTCTTACTTTACTTTGATGATCATTCCTACCGATGTAGGTTCGGCTCAACAAAATATTTTCGCATTCGGATGAGAAAGTTGGTGACTGAAATTTCGTAAGTAGATCTCGCCGCGACGAAAAACGTCTTTGCTTTAATGACTTCCATCCCAACTCGCGTATCATATCTGCCACACTCTCTCCCCTATTACGTGATAATACAAAACGAGCTGCCCGTTTTTGTACCCTGTCGATGTCCTCCGTCAATCCCACCTGGTAAGGATCCCACACCACGCAGCAATATTCTAACAGAGGAAGAACGAGTGTAGCGTAAGCTGTCTCTTTATTTGACTTGTTGCATCTTCTGGGTGTCCTGCCCATGTAACGCAACCTTTGGCTCGCCTTCCCCACAATATTATCTATGTGGTCTTTCCAACTGAAGTTGTTTGTCATTTTTACACCCAAGTACTTAGTTGAATTGACAGCCTTGAGAATTGTACTATTTATCGAGTAATCGAATTCCAACTGATTTCTTTTGGAACTCATGTGGATCACCTCACACTTTTCGTTATTTAGCGTCAACTGCCACCTGCCACACCATACAGCAATCTTTTCTAAATCGCTTTGAAACTGATACTGGTCTTCGAATGACCTTACTAGACGGTAAATTACAGCATCATCTACGAACAACATAAGAGAACTGCTCAGATTGTCACCTAGGTCATTTATATAGATCAGAAACAGCAGAGGTCCCAGGACTCTTCCCTGGGGAACACCTGATATCACTTCAGTTTTACTCGATTATTTGCCGTCTATTACTACGAACTGCGACCATCCTGACAGGAAATCACGAATCCAGTCGCACAACTGAGACGATACCCCATAGGCCCGCAGCTTGATTAGAAGTCGCTTGTGAGGAACGGTGTCAAAAGCTATCCGGAATCAACTTGACATCTCCTATCGATAGCGGCCATTACCTCGTGCGAATAAAGAGCTAGCTGCGTTGCACAAGAATGATGTTTTCTGAAACCATGCTGATTACGTATAAATAGATCGTTCCCTTCGAGGCGATTCATAAAGTTTGAATACAGTATATGCTCCAAAACCCTACTGCAAACCGACGTCAATGATATAGGTCTGTAGTTCGATGGATTACTGCTACTACCCTTCTTAAACACTGGTGCGACCTGCGCAATTTTTCAATCTGTAGGTACAGATCTATCTGTGATCGAGCGGTTGTATATGATTTCTAAGTAGGGACCTATTGTATCAGCGTAATCTAAAAGGAACCTACTCGGTATACAATCTGGACATGAAGACTTGCCCGTATCAAGCGGTTTGAGTTGCGTCGCAACCCCTAAGGTATCTACTTCTAAGAAACTCATGCTAGCAGCTGTTCGTGTTTCAAATTCTGGAATATTCCATTCGTCTTCCCTGGTGAAGGAATTTCGGGAAGCTGCGTTCAATAACTCCGCTTTAGCAGCACAGTCGTCGGTAACAGTACCATCGGCACTGCGCAGCGAAGATATTGGTTGCGTCTTGCCACTTGTGTACCTTACATACGACCAGAATTTATTCGGATTTTCTACCAAATTTCGAGACAATGTTTCGTTGTGGAACCTATTAAAGGCATCTCGCATTGAAGTCCGTGACAAATTTCGAGCGTCTGTAAATTTTAACCAATCTTCGGGATATCGCGTTCTTCTGAACTTTGCATGCTTTTCCGTTGTCTCTGCAACAGCGTTCGGACCTGTTTTGTGTGCCATGGGGGATCAGTTCCATCTCTTACCAATTTATGAGGTATGAATCCCTCAATTGCTGTTGCTACTATATCTTTGAATTTGAGCCACATCTCGTCTACATTTGCATAGTCAGTTCGGAAGGAATGGAGATTGTCTCTTAGGAATGCTTCTAGTGACACTTCACCCGCTTTTTTAAATAAAATTATTTTGCTTTTGTTTCTGGTTGATTTGGAAGAAACGGTATTGAGCCTAGCTACAACGACCTTGTGATCACTAATCCCTGTATCAGTCATGATGCTCTCTGTTGACTCTGGATTGTTTGTGGCTAAGAGGTCAAGTGTGTTTTCGCAACCATTTAGAATTCACGTGGGTTCGTGGACTAACTGCTCGAAATAATTTTCGGAGAAAGCATTTAGGACAATCTCGGAAGACGTTTTCTGCCTACCACCGGTTTTGAACAAGTATTTTTGCCAACGTACCGAGGGTAGGTTGAAGTCCCCACCAACTATAACCGTATGAGTGGGGTATTAATTTGTTATGAGACTCAAATTTTCTCTGAACTGTTCATCGGAGTCTGGGGGTCCGTAGAAGGAGCCAATTATTAACTTAGTTCGGCTGTTAAGTATAACCTCCACCAATACCAATTCGCACGGAGTATCTACTTCGACTTCACTACAAGATAAACCACTACTGACAGACACAAACACTCCACCACCAATTCTACCTCATCTATCTTTTCTGAACACCGTCTGAGAATTCGTAAAAATTTCTGCAGAACTTATTTCAAGCTTTAGCCAGCTCTCTGTACCTATAACGATTTCAGCTTCTGTGTTTTCTATTAGCGCTTGAAGCAGGGTCTTTCCCAGCACAACTACAACAATTTACAATTCCGACTGTTCCTTGATCCAAGCACGTCCTGTATTTGCCATGCACCCTTTGAGGTTGCTGCCCACCCCGTACTTTCCCGAGACCTTCTAACCTAAAAAACCGCCCAGTCCACGCCACACGGCCTCATCTACCCTTGCAGCCGCCAGCTGAGTGTAGTGAACTCCTGACCTATTCAGCGAAACCCGAAACCCCACCACCCTATGGCGCAAGTCAAGGAATCTGCAGCCAACACGGTCGCAAAACCGTCTGAGCCTCTGATTCAGACCCTCGACCCGGCTCTGCACCAAAGGTCCGCAGTCGGTTCTGTCAGCGATGCTGCAGATGGTGAGCTCTGCCTTCATCCCGTAAGCAAGACCGGCAGCCTTCACCAAATCAGATAGCCGCTGGAATCCAGACAGAATTTCCTCAGACCCAAAGCGACATACGTCATTAGTGCCGACATGTGCCACCACCTGCAGCTGGCTGCACCCTGTGCCCTTCATGGCTTCCACATCAGGAATGCCTCCACCCGGAATGCACACGGGATTTCTTCCCCTCTTTAGCCGTCTTATCCAAAAGGGGCCCCATTACGCGCCTAACATTGAAGCTCCCAACTAACAATAAGCCCACCCTCTGTGATTGCCCAGACCTTGAAGCCTGAGAATCATCCTCTGAAACAGGGCTGCCTCTGGCTCAGCCAGGGACAGTACCTGAAACCTGTTTGTCAGACCCACTGGGGAGGCTTTCTGATCAGCCTCCGTGGGCGTCTTTCGCTGCCTGCCACGCCTTGGAACGATCTCCCAATCAACCACAGGCGAGGGCTCAGCCCCACTGTGGGCAGCAACCGAGGCAACCACAGCGGCAGACCGATCTGGGGACAGACGGGACGAGGTTGACATCCCCGTGATACCCACGTCCGGCTCCCCACAGTGGTGCCCATTGGCAACAGCCTCAAGCTGCGCGACCAAAGTCAGCGCCGCCTGCAGCTGTGAGCGAAGGGATGCCAACTCAGCCCTCATCTGAACACAGCAATCACAGCCCCTGTCCATTCTAATCGATGTTGAACAACAGTTACTGAAACATGAGTCCGTGCCTAGATAATGCAAGGGAAACACGCAAAGAGTGTATGAACTAACTTGTACAAATGTCTAACGACTGCGCTAATATGCCTGAATTTACGATTACAGTAACTAAAACTCTAAATTACACCTCCTATACGAAACTCACACGCAATGTAAGTAAGAATCTACGTAGTACACACAGAAAAGAAGCTGTATACGTATCTTTCTGCGCTGTCGATGTGCACCAACTGGGAGCTCAGGCCGCACACATCTGTAGTAGCATTGTAACAACTTTCGAAAAATCTCGTTATAGAAGGCAGCCGCCTGTGTTTTCCGCCAATTATTTTCGCTGGTTTACAGCTCGTTATCTGTGCCAAAATGCTGTGTCCATAGTCAGCGGTCCATGTAGGCCAAGATGAAACTCAGGGGAGAGCCAATCACGAGCTGTATGGTGGGTCATCAAACACTCGCCATCGAAAACGCTGTAGTAGCATCTTCATTGCCCCTGCAGAGTGCGGCGAGAACTGTAATGAAGAAGGAAATGAGACAGTTACGTTACGTCAGCTGCATGTCATCAGGTGAAATCTCTCATCAAGTCCTCATGTTTGGCGAGAGACACTGTTTTTCTACGCATTTTTGCGTCCTCACTGTGCGCTCAGAACTGAAAAGAGCGATGTGAAGCGATCGACGGACATACTAGAGACACTGCCCACCAAATCTGTGCAAAGCTTCATCGGATTTTCACTGTGATTTGCATTTCGCATCCGAGTGGAATGGGAAAGCATATTACCACTAGTGGCACAAGGTACCTTCCACCATGCGCTAGTTTGCGGAATATGTACGTAAATGTAGAATGCGTTCGTTCTGATTTAAACAATCAACTTTAAAAAAACTTATTTTTAGGAGAGGTGCCCTAGGGCTAGCGTCTTCAATTAGTGATCACAACGTTCTCGGTGCCGGCTTCGAACCTCGCCATTGCTTAGACTTTGATTAAAAATCGTCGTTATTGGCGATCGGAGACTTCCGTCGTAAGAAGTCACCCTTATTCTGCCAACGGCCTTGTCAAAGAGGGCGGAGGAGCGGACAGAAATTCAGGGCACTGTCTTGCCCTTGGGTGGGAAACTGTCCCTGAAGGCGGAAGAATTAGCAATTATCAGCGGCATGAGGATGCAGAAGGCAATGGAAACCACTGCATTAAAGACACATAACGTGTATCCACAGGAGATGAGACCTTTGTCTTGATGATCTTCCATTGGCAAAAGATTCCGAAGCAGTCCCCCGTATGGATCTCTGGGAGACGATTGCTGTTGGAGAGATCACCACAAAAAAAGAGATTGAATAATCAACGGAAGGATAACGTTCTACGAGTCGGTGCGTCGAATGTCAGAAGCTTGAACGTGGTAGGGAAGCTAGAAAATCTGAAAAGAGAAATGCAAAGGCTCAATCTAGATGCAGTAGGGGCCAGTAAAGTGAAATGGAAAGAAGATAAGGATTTCTGGTCAGATGAATACAGACTAATGTCAACAGCAGCAGAAAGTGGTGTAACCAGAGCAGGATTAATTATGGGTAGAAAAGTAGGGCATAGAGTGTGTTATAGTGAACAATTCAGTGATAGGATTTTTCTTGTTATAATCAACAGTAAACCAACACTGACAACGACAGGACAGGTATACATGCCAACGTCGCAAGCTAAAAGATAAATAGATAGAGGCAGTATATGAAGGTACTGAATGGGTTATTCAGTACGTAAAGGGAAATTAAAATCTAATAACCATGGGGAACTGGAATGCAGTTGTAGGGGAGAGAGTACAAGATAGGTTTGCAGGAGAGTATGAGCTTGGGACAAGGAATGAGAGAGGAGAAAGAATAATTGAGTCCTGCAATAAATTTCAACTAGAAATACTAGAAATAACAGAATACTCTGTTAAAGAATCATAAGAGGAGAAGATATATTTGGAAAAGGTCGAGTGATACGAGAAGATTTCATTTAGATTACACCATGGTCTGATAGAGATTCCAAAATGAGACACTGGCGAACCCAGGTGTAGATACAAACTCAGATCACAATTCAGTAGTGATGAAGAGTAGCCTGAAGTTTAAGAGATTAGTCAGAAAAAATCAATGCTCCAAGAACTTACATAAGCAATACTAAGAATGAAGACGTACGCTTTAAGTTGTCTAACGCTTTAGCTACCGTGGTAACGAATAGCTAAGTAGAAATTCAGTAGAAAATGAATCGATATCCCCAAAAAAGGGCAGTCACAGAAGTCGGAAAGAAAAACATAGGTACAAAGAAGGCAACTGCGAAAATAAACGTGGGTAACAGAAGACTGATTGATGAAATGAGGATGTGCAAAAATGTACAGGGAAATTCAGGAATACAGAAATACACGATGCTTGGGAATGAAATAAATTAGAAGTGCAGGAAACTGAAATGGATGCATCAAAAATGTAAAGAAACTGAAGAAGAAATTATTATTGGAAGGACGGATTCAGCATATATAAAACTCAAAACAACCTTTGGTGAAGTTAAAAGCGACACTGGTAACATCTAGAGTGCAGAGGAGAGAGCAGACAGGTAGAAAGAGTACGAACAGATAGGTAGAAAGAGTACATTGAAGGCTTCTAATGCGGGAAGACTGGTCTGACGTGGTAGAAGAAGAAACAGGAGTCTATTCAGAAAAGCTAGTGGATCAGTTTAGAATCGGACGTAAAAGAGCTTTCGAAGATTATAAGGCAAAAGGGATACACAACGTTCAATCAGAATTGCAAGAAAACAACTATTCACTTTGCTCCGTACAATGTATGAATCTGGCGATATACAGCCTGAGTTTTGGAAAAAATATCGTCGACACAATTCCGAAGACTGCAAGAGCTGACAAGTGCGAGAATTTTCGCCCAAATACCTTAACAGCTTATCTGTCCAAGTTGCTAACAACAGTAATAAACAAAAGAACGAAAAGAAAATTGAGAAGCTGTTAGATGACGATCAGTTTGCTTAATGGGAAGAAAAGGCGCCACAGTGGAAGTTCTGATGTTGCGGTTAATATTGGAGCAAGACTAAAGAAAAAACAAGACACGTTCATAGGCTCTTTTGGCCTGGAGAAATGTAGACTGGCGCATAACGTTCGAAATTCTGAGAAAAATAGATGTAAACTATGGGGAGGGATGCGTAACATACAATATGTACAAGAGCAAACAGGCAATAATAAGAGTGGATGACCAAGAACTAAGGGCTCTTATTGGAAACGATGTAAGACAATGATGTGGTCATTCGCCCCTATTGTTATATTTGTACATCGAAGACGCAATGCTGGCAGTAAAATAAAGGTTGAGGAGTGGAATTAAAAGTCAAGGTTAAAGGATATTACTAATGCAGTTCAATGATGACATTGCTATCTTGAGTGATAGTGGAGAAGAATTACAGGATCTACTGAATGGAATGAACTGTGTTATGAGTATACAAATGGACTGAGAGTAAATCGAAGAAAGAGGAAAGTAATAAGAAGTAGCAGAAATAAGAACAATGAGAAAATTATTATCAGGACTGATAGTCACGGAGTGGACGAAGTTAAGGAATTCTGCTACCTAGACAGGAAAATAACTGACAGACAGAGCAAGGAGAGTAGATAGTTTTTGTAGGTTCTGTACCACTAGACCAATCTTATAAACAAATAAAAAATACTCGTTAACACTCGAAGTTTTTTTATTTTCCATAAGACTGATCTAATAATACAGAACCTACAAAAACTATCTACTATCCCTTTTACCTAATAATAATTTAATACAATAATAACTATAATAAGAAATTACTTATCTTACATATATTTCCTATATATGAATGTAATAAATATATAATAAATTAAATATATGAAATTATTTACTTTCTGATTTAGCAGCCATAAGATTATTATGAGTTGTTGTTTGTAAATGTTTTTTGAGATAACTCTTATTTACAGTTTTACCACATTTACAAATTTACCTGTTCGATATTTATATCTTCATAAAATTCGGCAATACTTTTTTTTAATCATACATACACTACACACCTTGGTTTGATTTTCAATAACTGCAAAACAACCCTCACAAATCCTACACATATTTTCTGTGTTTTGGACTTCTCTGTCCCTATGTAAACAGCGCTTCACGAAGACTAAGTTCTGAATTAACACAACTGCTTCTTTTATTCGGGCTGTTATTAAGTACATAGGTGAGAGTGTTGGATATTTTAGCCAAATGACTAGCACTCTTCACACAAAACGCTTCATTGACTTCAGCTATGGCCACTCACTTTGGTCAAAGTTTGAGTCAAGTTTTGCTGAAGTAAAGGAGCTTGAAGAATGTATATATAGTTGTAGTTCTACGAACAATGTATCTTCTAAAAATCAACTTTTTTTTCAATTTATTTCAGGGTAAAATTCATTATTTTCTTACCATTATTCCATTTTAAAATTGGAGAACAAGGGTGAACAATAGATGAATGCAATTTTAAATGACAAAATTAAAAACAAAAATACAGAAATTTACATCTAAAGTATTTTCCCACATTAAAGTAAATGCAACTTACTTCATATACGTAAGATAATCACATCGCTATGCTTTCAACAACCAAGTTTCAACTACTTTTTCAAAACAAATTTTATGTCTTTTTATTAACAATTTTACATCTTTACTTCTAACTACTTTTTTGCAAGTCTAATAAATTTTTTCCTCTATTAATGGAAGTTGAAAATAAAATGCCTACTACAAACGAAAAGAACTATTCTATAACAGAACTCTTGGGAAATAAAGTAAAAAGTAAAAAAAAAATTCTTCGCTTTCTTCGTTAGAATCTAAGTCGTTTTCTTCCAAATAACATTTATTAATTCGTTTAAGAATCTTGTTTATATATTTGTTTCTACTTTGTTTACTTAAATCTTTTAATTCCACAAAAGCATCTCTTTGTCGTAAACAGTAATTTTTACACAACCATTTTTAAATAAAACTAAATCTAAACATTCTATTTGGTATTCTTCATCTAATAAACTATTTAATTTTTCTCTTGAATCTTGGTAATGCATTTTATTCTTAAAAAATAGATCTATAATTTTAGCGTTTCTGTCTTCTTCCATTTACTACAACCGATTTTTAATAAGTTGGAGAAAAATTGATTTTAAGATAAAAGAATATAAACTAGATGCATTAATAAATATAGTGTTCTTTATTATATGTTAAACCATCCAAATTGGATGGTTTAAGATTTTTATAATAATTTTTAATCATCTTCATATTTTACTTTTTTCTAAATAAATTTAATTAGATTTAATGGATAAATTAATTATTCCTAAACATGTCGCCTTGGGAAACAGATGTATTTCTTTACATAACTAAGAAAATTTTTTTTTTTGGTCGTCAGTCTACTGACTGGTTTGATGCGGCCCGCCACGAATTCCTTTCCTGTGCTAACCTCTTCATCTCAGAGTAGCACTTGCAACCTACGTCCTCAATTATTTGCTTGACATATTCCAATCTCTGTCTTCCTCTACAGTTTTTGCCCTCTACAGCTCCCTCTAGTACCATGGAAGTCATTTCCTCATGTCTTAGAAGATGTCCTATCATCCTGTCGCTTCTCCTTATCAGTGTTTTCCACATATTCCTTTCCTCTCCGATTCTGCATTGAACCTCCTCATTCCTTACCTTATCAGACCACCTGATTTTCAAAATTCGTCTATAGAACCACATCTCAAATGCTTCGATTCTCTTCTGTTCCGGTTTTCGCACAGTCCATGTTTCACTACCATACAATGCTGTACTCCAGACGTACATCCTCAGAAATTACTTCCTCAAACTAAGGCTGGTATTTGATATTAGTAGACTTCTCTTGGCCAGAAATGCCTTTCTTTGCCATAGAGAGTCTGCTTTTGATGTCCTCCTTGCTCCATTCGTCATTGGTTATTTTACTGCCTAAGTAGCAAAATTCCTTAACTTCATTGACTTCGTGACCCTCAATCCTGATGTTAAGTTTCTCGCTGTTCTCATTTCTACCTTCGTCTTTCTCCGATTTACTCTCAAACCATACTGTGTACTCATTAGACTGTTCATTCCGTTCAGCAGATCATTTAATTCTTCTTCACTTTCACTAAGGGTAGCATTGTCATCAGCGAATCGTATCATTGATATCCTTTCACCTTGTATTTTAATTCCACTTTCTTTTATTTCCATAATTGCTTCCTCGATGTACAGATTGAAGAGTAGGGGCGAAAGGCTACAGCCTTGTCTTACACCCTTCTTAATACAAGCACTTCGTTCTTGTTCATCCACTCTTATTATTCCCTCTTGGTTGTTGTACATATTGTATATGACCTGTCTCTCCCTATACCTTACCCCTACTTTTTTCAGAATCTCGAACAGCTTGCACCATTTTATATTGTCGAACGCTTTTTCCAGGTCGACAAATCCTATTATAGTGTCTTGATTTTTCTGTAGCCTCGCTTCCATTATTAGCCGTAACGTCAGAATTGCCTCTCTCGTACCTTTACTTTTTCTAAAGCCAAACTGATCGTCACCTAGCGCATTCTCAATTTTCTTTTCCATTATTCTGTATATTATTCTTGTAAGCAGCTTCGATGCATGAGCCGTTACGCTGATTGTGAGATAATTCTCGCACTTGTCAGCTCTTGCCGTCTTCGGAATTGTGTGGATGATGCTTTTCCGAAAATCAGGTGGTATGTCGCCAGACTCATATATTCTACACACCAACGTCAATAGTCGTTTTGTTGCCACTTCCCCTAATGATTTTAGAAATTCTGATGGAATATTATCTATGCCTTCTGCCTTATTTGACCGTAAGTCCTCCAAAGCTCTTTTAAATTCCGATTCTAATACTGGATCCCCTATCTCTTCTAAATCTACTCCTGTTTCTTCTTCTATCACATCAGACAAATCTTCACCCTCATAGAGGCTTTCAATGTATTCTTTCCACCTATCTGCTCTCTCCTCTGCATTTAACAGTGGAATTACCGTTGCACTCTTAATGTTACCACCGTTGCTTTTAATGTCACCAAAGGTTGTTTTGACTTTCCTGTATGCTGAGTCTGTTCTTCCGACAATCATATCTTTTTCGATGTCTTCACATTTTTCCTGCAGCCATTTCGTCTTAGCTTCCCTGCACTTCCTATTTATTTCATTCCTCAGCGACTTGTATTTCTGTATTCCTGATTTTCCCAGAACATGATGGTACTTCCTCCTTTCATCAATCAACTGAAGTATTTCTTCTGTTACCCATGGTTTCTTCGCAGCTACGTTCTTTGTATCTATGTTTTCCTTCCCAACTTCTGTGATGGCCCTTTTTTGAGATGTCCATTACACTTCAACTGTGCTGCCTACTGCGCTATTCCTTATTGCTGTATCTATAGCGTTAGAGAACTTCAAACGTATCTCGTCATTCCTTAGAACTTTCGTATCCCACTTCTTTGCGTATTGATTCTTGCTGACTAATGTCTTGAACTTCAGCCTACTCTTCATCACTACTATATTGTGACCTGAGTCTATATCTGCTCCTGGGTATGCCTTACAATCCAGTATCTGATTTCGGAATCTCTGTCTGACCATGATGTAATCTAATTGAAATCTTCCCGTATCTGCCAGCCTTTTCCAAGTATACCTTCTCCTCTTGTGATTCTTGAACAGGGTATTCGCTATTACTAGCGGAAACTTGTTACAGAACTCAATTAGTCTTTCTCCTCTTTCATTCCTTGTCCCAAGCCCATATTCTCCTCTAACCTTTTCTTCTACTCCTTCCCCTACAACTGCATTCCAGTCGCCCATGACTATTAGATTTTCGTCCCCCTTTACACGCTGCATTACCCTTTCAATATCCTCATATACTTTCTCTATCTGTCCATCTTCAGCTTGCATGTATACCTGAACTATCGTTGTCGGTGTTGGTTGCTCTCGATTCTGATTAGAACAACACAGTCACTGAACTGTTCACAGTAACACACCCTCTGCCCTACCTTCATATTCATAACGAATCTTCACCTGTTATACCATTTTCTGCTGCTGTTGATATTACCCGATACTCATCTGACCAGAAATCCTTGTCTTGCTTCCACTTCACTTCACTGACCCCTACTATATCTAGATTGAGCCTTTGCATTTCCCTTTTCAGATTTTCTAGTTTCCCTACCACATTCAAGCTTCTGACATTCCAAGCTCCGACTCGTAGAACATTATCCTTTTGTTGATTATTCAATCTTTTTCTCATGGTAACCTCCTCCTTGGCAGTCCCCTCGCAGAGATCCGAATAGTGGACTATTCAGGAATCTTTTGCCATTGGAGAGATCATCATGACACTTCTTCAACTACAGGCCACATGTCCTGTGGATACACGTTACGTGTTTTTAATGCAGTGGTTTCCATTGCCTTCTGCATCCTCATGTCGTTGATCATTGCTGATTCTTCCGCCTTTAGGGGCAATTTCCCACCCCTAGGACAAGAGAGTGCCCTGAACCTCTATCCGCTCCTCCACCCTCTTTGACAAGGCTGTTGGCAGAATGAGGCTGACTTCTTATGCCGGAAGTCTTCGGCCGCCAATGCTGATTATTTATCAAAATTTAGGCAGTGGTGGGGATCGAACCTGGGACCAAAGACGTTTTGATTGTGAATCAGACACTACTCCTAGACCACAGGTACTTAGAAAAGAGAATGGTATCTGTTATTATTTAGTTATTTAGAATATAATGTTTACCATGTCTATTGTGCAGAAGATGGAAATTTAATTCCACCTTGTTATATTTTTGGAAATTATGACATTTGCAAATACATAGCTAGTTTAGTTGTCATTAACGACGAATATCCACCATTAATGTTAGACTTTTTTAAACAGAATAATATAATTATTCCAGATAAATTCGAAACAATTAAAATAGATTAAACAACAAACACGAGTCTTTCTTTATTCTTATTTGTTTTTGTTTTAATTTTATCTAGTTTAACTTCAATCTTGTAATTTAGATCTACATTTTTATTTTTAATTTCTTCTTCCAACCAATAATTGGAACAATAACAATCTGGTATATTTTGAAATTTAAAAATATAACTATCTTTTCCTCAATATTTTTCGATTTTAATGTTAGAAATAATTAGTTGTAACCCTTCTTCTAGATCTTCTAAACGTTTATAGTTTTTAATTATTATTTTTCCCAATATTGGGCCATTGTTGCGTTTTCAATTATTTCTTTATCTTCTTCTTTATACAATAAACTATCTTTGTCATCAAACATCGTTATTGTTTTTAAGTAAACTATTTTAGGAAAGGAATATCAATTAAATGTTGTAATACGATCTATTTTTATTTCCATAAATGGTTCTTCTATAGGATGATAAAAAATTTCTAATTCTGTTCTAAAACTACATTATGGAATACAAATAAATCCTTTATTTGCAAGAATATCTCTATTTTTCTTAATTTCTATAAATTTATTTTTATTATGACCTTTAACGATACATACAGATTTTTTTCCATTTTCTTCACCCAATAAGCCACCATATGTAAACTTGTTTTTGTTGTTTACCACAAAAGCCTAAATATTAAAAACTCCACTTGTAATAAAATCTATCCATTTTTGATTAAAATAATTTTTTAATTCTTCTTCTCTTTCTTGTATTTTTGTTTGTTTTCCAAAGTATTTTTGTATTCTTCCTTTAAAGGTTGTGTTTTATCTAAATATTCTAGTTTTCTTTCTTGCATACTTAATTGTTCTAATTCTTGTTCTCATTTTTAGTAGATTGTAAATATGGTTTACTAATTGGTTCGATTTCTTTAATGTAATATGGAAACAGTTTATTAGTTACATTTATTCTTTTGCTAGATACATATGGAATAATATTGTTTGTGTTTATTAATCCCAATTCTTCGATATTTATTTCTTTGTGTACTGCAGAGAACAAAGTATTAGATTTTGAAAAATATGTTTCTCCAGATTTTATAAAGCATGTTTGTCTTACAGAAATTACATTATCTGTTTCTTCGAAAATCTCTATACAGTCAATAGGCAACAAGTTAAAACTAAATGCAGATAACACATACTTAACTAATTTTTCTCTTTCTTCTTTATTATCTGTTTTAATTTTTATATGTATTCCTGTTAATTTGTTAGTATTTCTGTTTCTGCAATACACATATTGTAAAAGATCATCAAAAATAATACAACAACTGTTTTGTAACGAATCTGTTAATTTTTGCCACATTTTAGATAGTGGAACACAATAAAATGCAGCTTTTTCGAAGTATTTGCTGTTATTAGTTATTAGTTGTAAACAATCTGTTAATCGATCAAATTCTTGTTCTTTTTGGAAATCTGGATTAATGTCATTATAAATTGTTGCTACTAATCTCGTATTCCATTTTCTTTAGCTAAACTGGATGCAAATGTTTCTTTTTAATCTTTTATCTGGGCAATTTAATAAATCTATTATGTGGTTTCCTAGTTGTTTATTTACTCCAGGTCTTGTTAATTGGCAACTAATTTTATTGTAAATTTTAACTCTAGATTTAGAATTAATCAGTGTTAAACAATCTTTGTCAACAGAATTATTGTTATTAACTTTTACATTACAATTTTATTTATATTGTCCTTGCATTCTAAAATTAAAATTATTAGTTAAGTATTCCATCATTTCTTCCTTGTTAAAAATTCCTGCACAATCCTGTGTTATGTCTAAATCTAATAAATAATAATGTTCCTTCTTAAGTTCTTCTAAAATTTCTGGTAAATCTCTTAAAAGTGTATCAAGTTTAACATCTGCTAATTCTATTTTATAAGGAATAACAACAGAATTTTTTACCTTTGTTCTGTAATTTTTATATCTTTTTTAATAATTTGTTTGACTCCTTTAATTGTTTGTGTATTAGTATCTAGTAAATATGGAATTTTTGCTTTAACTCCATGTCTTGCAAAATCAAACTTAGAAAATCTATATCTTAAAAAAATATTAAAACTTCCAAAAGCTTCCTTTTTTTAAAAGAAATTTTCCTTTTTTCATTTCTCCTTTGCAGTCTATACAATCTGTTATTTTAATTGCCATTATATCATCGCAAAATGAATCTGTAATTGGTTTAAATTCTTCTAATTTTTGTTCTTCATTTGTGTATATTATATCTCCAATATTTGTAATAAGATTATTACTGTTTAAATTTTCTGTAAGTAACCATAATCCAACTCTTTCATTAGTTCGTTTTACTTTATTTCCCAAGAGTTCTGTTAAAGAATATTTCTTTTCATTTGTAGTAGGTATTTTATTTTCAACTTCCATTTATAGAGGAAAAAATTTATTATACTTGCAAAAAAGAAGTTAGAAGTAAAGATGTAAAATTGTTAAAAAAAGACATAAAATTTGTTTTGAAAAAGTAGTTGAAATGTGGTTATTGAAAGCATAGCGATGTGATTTTCTTACGTATATGAATGTATGATTAAAAAAAGTATTGACGAATTTTATAAAGATATAAATATCGAACAGATGGAATTAAAGTAATTTGTAATTGTGGTAAAATGGTAAATAAATGTTATCTCAAAAAACTTTTACAAACATCAACTAATAATAATCTTAAGGGTGCTAAAGCAGAAAGTAAATAATTTTATATATTTAATTTATTATATATTTTTTACATTCATCTCTGGGAAATATATGTAAGATAAGTGATTTCTTATTGTAGTTATTATTATATTATATTATTATTAGGTAAAAGAGATAGTAGATAGTTTTTGTAGGTTGTGTATTATTAGATCAGTCTTATGGAACATAAAAAATTGTGAGTGTTAATGGGAAATTTTTAATTATTTATAAGATTGGTCCAGTGGTCCAGAACTGACAAAAACTATCTACTAAGGAGAAATTCGAAAGCAGACTAGCTTTTTCAGAAAGGGCATTCCTGGTCATTTGATGTCTACTAGTATCAAACATATGCCTTAAGTTGAGGAAGAAATTTCCTAGATGAAGAGGTTGGCGTAGAAGAGGATTTCGTTGGGGGCCGCATCAAATCACTCTGAAGACTGAGGAATAAAAAAAATCTAAGATCACAACTATATATAGTCACTGCTAAATGGTGAAAACTGAGGCTGAAGAATCATGTCTTGGTTTTAATTTGACCGTTCTCAAGAGCTACATGAAAATAAAGGCTTGTTATGTAGACACAGGCAGAAGACCCTATATCTCTCCATGCAACCTCTGATTTCCATTATTTTCATGACAATCATTTCTCCCTATGTAGATCACCGACAAAAAAATATTTTCGTATTCGGAGGAGAATGATGGTGACTGAAATTTCGTGAGAATATCTTGCAGCAACGAAAAACGCCTTTGTTTTAATGATGTCCACCACAAATCTTGTATCATGTTTGAAAGCTGGTGGTAGTCAAGGAAAGGCAGGATTCGGTTACGATTGTGGAAGGGGGTGGAATAAGTTACTATTGGTTGCCTTTTACAATTACACACAATTTATTTTAAACCAGTAATCCCAGACTTAAGAGTAAATAAAAAATATCTCACGTTATTAATGAAGGAATAAACAACAGTGTAAATAACAGTGTTTTCAGCGAGTTACAATTTAGCAAACCACCATTAAATACAGGTACAATAGAAAATGTTTAAAAGGCAAGCCACTGTGATCTGGGCAGAAGACCTTACATGCCAGGATGGCAATAAATTAAGAATTGTTTAAAACTCGCTGCAACTTACAAATTACAGGTATTGAAATATTAAAGACAAGTTTCCACAAACACAGTAGACGGCATCAAGGCTTACTGCGTAAATACAAATACAAATTAGAATTTTAAGCAAGCGACCACAATCATGGCCGAAGGCCTTACACGCCAATAATGGCAATAATTTAGAATTGCTTAAATACTCGCTGCAACTTCCAACTTAAAGGTACTGAAATATTAACGTAAGTCGCCACAAATACAGTAGAAGGCATCATACGCCAGGAATGGCAGTAAATAAGGTTTTAAGGCTTACTGTTAAAATAGATACCAAATTTGAATTTTAAGGCAAATGACCTCAATTACGGCTGTAGGCCTTACAACACAGGAATGGCAATAATGTAAAAAATTTTGAAGCCTACTGTAAAACACCAAATACCATAGCAAAAGTTAATTAAAAAAAAAAAGAAATCGAGCAACTTGATCCTGACGGTGCTCCAGGAATCGACAAATGAGGTCTGGCAACAAACATTTTCGCGAGCGATGAGATAGGCAGCCGAGAGTTGCATTCACTTCATAAGATGGTAACTCAGACAAGTGGCAGTCTAACGAATGATTAATGATAATGTTGTTGAAGCTACCTGACGTCTGATAAACCAAATACAACGATGGAACAATACGCCAAAGCCGAAATCGGCGGTCTGCACTACGCCCCCAGAATACTGTGCTTAGAATGCCCGAAACGAGAAAGGAACCACTAACACCAGAGTAGAAGAATCACCAACCGGCCTACAATAAAGAAAACTGTCAAAACTACAGTACATGCCTCACCAGACAGCAGCGGTAACGCGAGGAAACGTACACTGCCGTTACATACACTAACCCCCAGGGCAAGTAACTGTGGCGTTAGCGGCCACGAGGCAGGGAAAACACCACTAGTTGAACTTAACAAATAGTAACAACTGAATGCAATAAATAGTAATTATAAGTCCAGGAAAGTTAATCAAATCCGCGTTACCCAAGCATTCCACTCGCTGCTCTTCACCTCGGCGACACTACGAGCAGCAATGAACCCAAGTCACGGGAATCGCGAGATATCACAATGGTGGTGGTTTCTGTACTTGGATAGAAATGCACTCATCTTAAAGCTTGCTGTATCCGGTTTACGACGAGGTCGTGCACTCTCGTGACCACAGCCCTTCCATCCGGCAGTCCATGCGTCCCACCAGCGTTCCAGGTGTGTTCACTCTCCAGTCCCCAACCGAACTCGCCGCCCACACGACTCGGCAAAACAACGACGTCACCCCAAACATAGGGCAACAGTTACTACATAGCGACAACCGCCGCTGCTGACACTAGCGGACAAGCTAAGCTTGCGAAACCGAGTGGCGCGATTCAACACGAGAAGAAGACAAACAACCGCACCTACGCCAACTAAACTATACCGTCTGGCCTGCTACAGAGGACGGAAACCTACAAACAGCACCAACGTGAGCCGCAACCTCAATGTCCGTGACACTCTGTATTTCGTAATAACAAAAAACGTTCTGCCCTTCTTTGACCCTTCTTTATGTACTCCTTTAATCGTATCTGCTAAGGATGCCACACCGAGCCTCAGTATTCCAAAAGGAGGACTGACAAGCGTAGTGTAGGCAGTCTCTTTAGTAGATCTGTTGATCGTGTAAGTCCTCTGCCGACAAAACGCAGTCTTTGGTCCGCCTACCCCACAACATTTTCTTTGTGTTCGTAATTGCAGTTTCTAGGTATTTAGTTGAATTTACGAGCTTTATACTTGATTTATTTATCGGTAAACGAAGTTTAACGGTTTCCTTTCAGCAGAGATGTGAATGACATCACACTTTTCATTCTTTGACTTCACACAGATATCTTATCTAAATCGTTTTGCAGTTGGTTTCTGCTCAACGGAAGCGGACTGTTGCCACATTCATGAGCCCAGCGGCTGTCAGCTAGGACGGCTATGATGTCAGAGACGTAGTAAGTTCATGACTGCTGCAACGAAACGCGCAATCGCAGACTTCAAACTCTGCTGACTAATACTAGGGTGAGTCTCATGCTGTGATAAGAGACATCAGAGCCCCGTGTACATGGCTGAAATTTACGTTTCTTTTCAACATACTCCACTTGTTAGAACTTATCCCATCGTTTGACAAGATGCTGAAATCCTGCAGTTTAGAATTCTTGCACCAGTTTTCTCATCTAACGAGAGTGCTCTTGGGATATAATAAGTTTATTTTTTCCTTAAACTGATGCAGAGCACAAGACCGATCTGTCCTGGTGGTACCGATAGAACACTAGACAGCGAACAATGTGCCATCACAGGATACTCAGGGCGGCCAGGACGCTCCTTGTTTGTGACTTTTTTTGTGCTCTACTGGATTCCCATATTCAATTGAAAAAAAAGTAGAAATGAAGTACAGTTCTAACCATATACTGGACCAGTTTCACTATGAAAGTGCCCTGCGGACATTCTCTGGGCTCGTACCTTCCAAACGACATGCGCTGTCTCCTTCTATATACGTAAAGGCGCAAAATTTAAAACGATATGTGGTATTTTGGCATTTCCGACATAGTTATTGACTCATCCTTGTACATCCTTCTCTGAGTGTTTTTGTCTGGAGTAACAAGTATCACATGACCTCGATGTGAGTGGCGTAGCAACTAGGAAAACACAAAGAGAACTTTATTCCGGAATTATTGAATATGTACTTGAGAGGAAAGGTCTTGTTACGAATAATTCTTGTATTAGTGTGAGTAGTTTTAATCAATAAATTATAACGCAGTATAGGACTGTAAATAGTATAAGACTTTTGTTGATTGTCATTGGGTAACATGTAAACAAAGTTTCACGCGGGTAGGAAATTCGCTCAGTGTCTATTGTTTACCGGCATTTCACAGTATGTGAGTGCTGCATCTGCAATACTCTTCCTAACAAAATCTTGCAAATGTTTGGTACGGTGTCTAACCACTTCCTTCATTCATTTTCCAGTGAGGAAAATCGATTTAAGTCTTAAGCTATGCTACATAAACCTACAATAACTTGCAATAGACTGCGTGCAGGAATAAGGAATATGTAAACCCTATGTATGTATAAGAAAGAGTTGAGAAATATACTAATGTAAAGCAGTTTTCGTATCATTGTGGAACACACATATTAGTTACGTTGTCATAAGCCTACATCTTTGAGGAAGGAAACGTGTTATGCGTTTTAGTATCTATCTAACATAAAATATGTGGCTCCTTATACTTCTGTTTTGACTCGTGTATTGTTTCAGAAGAGCTGTAACAATTGTGAGAGAAATTACGTGTTCTGTGGACGGTATCTCAGCTCCATGCGTAGGCTGAAGACAAAATTAGACTAACGTGTGCAGAGACATTTCAGCAGTCATTTTTCCCGAGCGGAACGGGAAGAAAATCCAACGTGTGGCGCGATGGTAAGCACCCACTGGTACAAACATCACAGTCGTTTGCAGAGTATCTGTGTAGATGTAGGTTTGCCACCCGCAGATAATATTTGTAGGCTGCTTCATTTAATCCACTTATGAACGTCCAGGTAAGCTAACGCTGTAGTCACATGTCTTTAACTAGTACTTGCTTCGAAATGGATAAATCTTAAAATTGACTTAATAAACTTATCATCCAGTGTCTTATATCTGCAATTTCAGATTTCTAAGCTTTATACTAGTACGCAGCTCAGAGAAGCCTTCAGTTCCAACATTAAGTGCACAGGCTCCTTTGATTGTGCGCGCCCTTCCTGCACTATTCATGTGTTCTTTGACGAGTTATCGTGTTATGTTTGAAAACGTTTGCAGTTGAACAGGTAATTTATTTTCTTAATGTATTACTATTGTCCATCTTTTTCTTTTAAAAAAATGTTTGATGAAAACACCTTTTATTTCAAGGTGATAGCTATGCTCTCAGCAGACAATTTGCTAATAAATTAGGTTTCTCTTAACCAGCCTCGCCAGTTTCAGAGCCCATTCATTTCATTTTGGTGCGTTTTCTTGGTGTTTCAAAATATGGCGATAAACTGCCAAAGGCTTATTGAGTTTTAAGTAGAGTGGGATTTCCTGCAATTCGGTCAAAAATGGCAACGCACTGCAAGACAATCTCAGAATGTCCACTCGAGCCGCTGTGTCCTATCATACTGTAATGATCAGCTTACGAGAAACGACCTTACGGCTCGGACATGCTGTTCGAGTATACCGACTGATGTTACTTCTTGGTTCTGAGATAGTTTTGGCGTTCCCATGTCAACTGGCAACTTCCTTACTGACAAAGGTATTATCCACAGACGAGTCCACACGTCCTCTGAGGCAAGGGAATTGCTTCGAGTCTCGACCAAACACAAAATTTAAACTTTCGCTATTGCATTACCACAATGCTCTGTGCGGCCGGTAGTCACGAATTCCCGCCCATCGCTTCCGTCTCTTTCCCCATTCTCTATTTCATATAACTGTCAATATGTGCGCGATATTGTGCCGGTCCCACCTGCTCTTAATTATTTCTGTTCTTGTCCTCGGTGTCGACGTATTGCGATGCTACAATGGATGAATAATGAGGTTTGTAGATTCCAACACTATCTACTTTAAATGGTATAGCCGACAAATGCGCAGTTACATTTTACAGAACTTTAATTCCACTGTTCACAACCCCACAATAATACACAGTTATATGGCCAATGCACTATTGTTTAACGTTTGATATTCCTCATTAATAGTTTGCAAACGAAACGCAACATACTGCTACAATAGTTTCTTGTTGAACATCTACGGCAGTAAAAACTAACCACAAAGTTCACAGTCCTTGCAGAATAATCAGGTACGTACGGAGCAGAGACTGTCACTGTTTTAGCACATGACATAATTGTTGAACTCTTACTACACTGTTAAATTGAAGCATTGTTGTTGTTCTAACCAGCACAGGTTACTCGTCTGAAGCTCGGCCTTGAACTGATTGTCTCGTTACCAAAACTCAGGTCCTTATATATCATCACAATAATAGGTACTGAAACTACACATTGTTAGAAGTTAAATTCACAGAAATTACTATTAAAGCTTAACTCATTAAATTAACGGGACACATCCAAAAATTTATTCTTTTTAGCAGTTTCTTCTACTACGATGGTTATGGCAAATCATTTGTTTAAATCGTGAAATTAACAAATACAGTAACGTAAACAATACTTTTGACAAAATTGTTAAATACTTTGGAATTAATGAAGGTCTGGTTTTGCTAACATGTTTTCAAATGGATCCATATACATACTTTAAGAATACTAGTAGTTCGTCTTCCAAATGTTTATAATTAGTATAGAATTTGTTTATACATCAACAATAGAATTTAAGTTACGAAACAATCACTGATTTCACCCTATAACAAATGATACTAACTAGCAATAGTGAAACTAAATTAGAAAATCAATTACATACATACTAAGCATAAAGTTAGGTTTGGTGTTATTTACTTTAAAATTGAGGGACAATCTTTCTTTTTTATGGAAATGCAGATTTTATTCACGAATGCTATTGATAATTAATTATACGTAACGAAAAGAGTTTAAGGAGGCAGATGGGAAAACAAGAGGGGAATTAAAATTATCCCAGCTTGCTTCGTCACAATATGTCACCGATAGAATTGGCTGGGAAGCCGCGAGAGCAGCCCCCTTTAGAAACCCTTTCATTGAGCTGCCTGTCTTCAGATGAAAAAAAATTTGGGTGCGACAGCAAGGAGACGACGATTTATCTAAATATCCTGAAACGCCAGCCACCTAGTCCTACTACACCATAGTGCGTATTACGAACCTAAATTTCGAGAGGAGCTCGATACACTGACCTGTGTCATTTTCTCTGTATGTGTTGTACATTTCACGTGGTCGTCTTCTGACAACCCAAATGCAATTATGAATAACCCTGTACATCTAAGAATCATAGATACATGCGGAATGAGGAATTCGATTCATGCTCTTTTGTGGTATGTCAGTGACTGTTATTTTGTGGTGTATTTTACACGTAGTATATCGGGATATAGTACTGTAGAGAATTTCAAAGCCTAACAGGCATTGTGCAACTGCGACAAACCGGCTTCGTACACAAGATGACCCTAAATTCCGCTACCATTTCGGAATAAAATAATTCACGAAATAATACAGGTAGAGGGGTTAAACATGACAAACATGACTCAGATGAGATGCTGTTTTATTGAAGCCAAAACTGAGTACAAAACCCGGCCATCAGATGGCCCTGGACAGCAACATGTCAGTAATGCCGCGTGAGAATCGTGTATAAAATGGGCGTTAGTGAAAGAGGTTGCAGAATCTTACAGCAATCGCGGCATGTCGACTTTGCGAGGAAACGCACTATTAGTGAGGCTTTAGTGTCAGAATGGTGAATTCACCATTCCTGTTTTACTATCATATCACCAACAGAAGAGTATTCGAACGGGTGAAGGTCCTGTGACAAGTGTCGCTGTGAAGAAAATGATCACGATGGTCGATAAACACCTGCGGAGAGATACAACTTTTATGTAGGATGGCGTTCCACCCCATATTGCCACACGTTTGGTGAGGACCGCGTACTGAGCCGCCGCTTCCTTCATGCTTGGCCTCCCAGGCCCCCAGACCTCAATTCGTTTGGTTATTGGTTGTGGGGTTACCTGAAGTCGCAAGTCCACGGTGATCTCTCCATACCGACTGATATGCTGTGTAGTGCTGCTGACAACATTGTCCCTTGACTACAGGTATTGTTGTTGAATGACGGCCGACATGCTGAGCGTTTGTTGTGAATAACTTTGTCTTTAGAATGAGATTTTTATTCTGCAGCGGAGTGTGTGCTGATATGAAACTTCCTGACAGATTAAAACTGTGTGGTGGGCCGAGGCTCCCGAGTTCGAGTCTAGGTCCGGCATACAATTTTAATCTGTCAGGAAGTTTCAGCATTGTCTTTGCTAATGATCAATTGTTATGCTAATTATTGTTTTTTTATCATATGGAACGCCTTCTATTGCTCGTTCTGTGCACTCATTTTGGTTTCAATAAAACCCTATGTAATTTCAAGCACATGTGTCAATTTTTACCTCTCTACCTACATTACCGCAAGAAGTATCGAATTTTTAAGTGTTAATGGATTTTTGGGTTACTCTGTACAAAAAGGACAACTAAGAGCTTGATTGTGGTCTGTGAAAATCCTTCATCGAAACGCGATCGACTGACAAGGCAGATGTGCAGAGAAGAATTCAGTATTCCACCGCAGAATTCTGACAGTGGCTTATGACTGATGGAGGGGCTGGTCGCCATCCGGCGTATGTGAACCGTTGCAAATTTGTTCCGCTGAAACCAGAGTTGCGATCGGCGCTGAGACATTTCTCATCCTGTGGGGTATCCTCTGTGAATCTGATGACATTTTGGTGAGGATAACTCGTCGACATGGTGTTGGACAGACAGCGCAGGGCTATTGTAGTCATCTCCACAGAGTGTTCCTGTAGGACAAATGTGTAATCAAAGTGTATTGGAGAGGATACTTACAATATCGACCAATACCACGGAACCGTCAGCAGAATTTAAACAGAGTACCAAAAGACCCACAGGGAATGGAACGGAAATGAGGCAAGGAAATGAGGCTCGATTTTTTACATTATAGTCGTGAGTTACGCCAGTGCAACAAGAACACTGATGAGTAAATCATAGAACTGAGCGGTTATTTCTGGACTAAAGCTGATGAAATCCAGGCTCAGGTGGCCAATAGACTAATGAGTTGCAAGGTGTGTGCTGTGACTAGGTCACTGGCGTGGAGGCAGATCGCAGTTTGAAACGGCCAAAAATGGTCTCCTGCATTGGCAGCGAAAGAGAGTCACCCACTGAGGCACATTGGGAACGAAAGCATCTGCAGCAGAACACTCATAGTCGGGTTCCCAAAATCTCTAACAGTACTCAAGAATGGATTGCAGAAGTGTTGACTTTTTTAGAGGTATCGCAACAAACCGAAATCAACTTTTCATCTTTCTACAGCCGACCTTACGAGGCCTATCCAATTCATTCTTTGCAGAGCTACCCCTAGATATTAATCGAAATGAGTGTACTGGGACTTTGCGCTGGGCGAGAGATTCGCAATACAGGCAAGCTAACTATCTCTTTCGTGAACTGAAATAGTTTCGAGGGTGCCACAGGGTAGGATATCGTATAGACAAATATATTCCGTGAATGCGTCGCTACCGCGTGTTTTAAATTGTGCCCCCTCCCGACAAGAGCTGAACCAGAACGCGAATCCTACCATTATTCTAACATATACGTAAAGGATGAAACATAACGGGTTTTCGCCGCTGAATCGTCAAATACTAGTATGGTGCGTCATGTCGCCTCAGTGTCTTGGGATCGTGCAACAATATGAAATGCAGCAAAATCGGAGATTTTTGGATCAATCTGCAAAATAAGACAGGTTGTATATTGAAAAAGTTGTGTTTTATGTGTTTTCTCTTTAGTACAAAATGTTGTTCCTCCTATAATACTGTCTTAGGTCTATGGTACTGTCATGAACTGCAGCAACAGCACTAACGTGTGAAAACAGAGTTTGCCTCACATCCGTTCCTATACTTTTTTGTAAATTTGTAAAAATTTGTAAATATGCTCCCACTCATTCAGGTGGTTTCCATGTTTCGCAGATTCCGATTTATTACGTAATAAATAATTTAAATTCTGTGTGTGCAGATTTGCAAAATGCCATTATACGGTTTGTGTGACAAGCTGACAAAAATTTGCTTTTTTTCTGATTGATCGAGAACTACAGAAGGGGACGTATTCAAATCCAACAGCTGCCTTACACGTATTTTGTTTACAATATTACGCAGGTTTCACAGTGCAAGTGCGTCTTTGTATTTCGAAAGACTGACTGCATTTCTCGGTAAATGTAATCTTATAATGCAATAGCAATGGTACTAAATATCTTTTAGAATTGTGTCAGCTAATGATGCTCATTTAATTTTCCTGATACTGCTTTTTCGACTCTTGAGCAAAAATACAGGTAGAGTGCATGAGCACAGCTTTAATGATGCTGAGTTGGATAGTAAATTCAGTTTTTGCTTGAGAATACAACACATGAAATTAATCTATTTTGAGTAACACAGTTAGGTTCCAGTACAACGTAATGAAATTAGGTCACCACTCGGTTACAACGAAGTTTTTACTATCTTTATTTAGTTTAACCATCCCGTTGCGTTATAGGACCACAAATCAAGGTCTTCATATACCTCGGCTTGCTCCGTATCCGTGAATGTGCACCTTTTTGATAGGAGCTGTGGAACACGACGGGGCCAGCCCTAATGGCCGAGCGGTTCTAGGCACTACAATCTGGAACCGCTCGACAGCTACGGTTGCAGGTTCGAATCCTGCCTTGGGCATGGATGTGTGATGTCCTTAGGTTACTTAGGTTTAAGTAGTTCTAAGTTCTAGGGGACTGATGACCTCAGAAGTTAAGTCCCATACTGCTCAGAGCCATTTTAACCATTTGAACACGACGGGCAAATGAATGGATCTAGGAATCGTGGTCTCTGCCCCAGTCAGCTAATACATAGTGCTGTTGCACCTGCAGATAACCAGAGCGGACGATGCCTCATCAGAAGGTTGGTGCCCGCAAGTTTCCGCAAACCACTGCACCCTAATGCGCTCTTGCCGTGCTACGCGTCAAAACCCCGGATCTGATTAGCTACGCAGCCGTTGCGGAGGCGTCTTTGTCTGTGTGTGTGCGTATAGGTGTGTGTGTGACGCAAGATCAGCAGTCTTTACAGACTGTGGGCCTGTCCGTACTCCAAGGCGATTCTACCGTTCCTCCCCTTTGAGGAGGAACTACTCTTCCACGTGCATCATTCATTTTGTCAATGGACTCCATATTGGTGCCATTTGGTGTTGCAACGTGTGATATTTTGATGAAATCTAAAATAATAATTGTCTTAAAACGGATAAAATGTACTTCTCAGTGGATCACTGCGTTAGTGCCACATTAAACGTCCACTGGCCACGTGTTCTTTCTCCGGTCACTCCTTACTGTCACGTATCACTTCCTTCTTCTGCGGCAGTATTCCTGACGTGGTTGGGACTCAGTGGTAAACTGTACGTCACCAGATAACAGACTGGGTAACAGAGGTCAAAAATTAGCTCCATGTACAGTAGTGGAAACACAATAAACGAGAGATTCCCACGGAGTTAACACTACATTGTCTGAAGCGTACATGTATCGAATTTATTGTGAAGATATTAGATAAATGTAAGACAGTCGTGACGGAATTATGTTGTTTCTTTCATACCTCGAGAATCAAACTAAGACGTTTGCATTTCCTGTATGGTATATAGTATATCGTCTCTCTCTTTTTCTTTATACAAGATATTGATTTGTTACTTTTGGAACTGTGGATGAAAATATTTATAAATCGTGATGTCTCGTATTGTTCACACACTCGTAGTAGCGATTAAGATATACGATTATTATCGTCAATGTTGCTACGTAGGCAGATAATTCGGGGTAAAGGTATTACATTGCGTTGTATAAATTTACGTATGTTGTCAACACAGCACAAAAACACGAGAGGTTTGTTTAAAACTGTAGCAGTTGATGCCCGAATAAATAACGTAACGTAACGTAACGTAACGTAACGGTACACAAGTCCCGCCCCATCACCCCCCTCCACACCAATCCATGTCCTAAGCTCCGCCCGTGGTCTGCCGCATGTTCCAACATCAAAGTTGTTCGTATTACAGATATGACAGTCATAACAAGGGAGAAAGTCAGTAATTAGTACGAAATACAGTTTTTCCAGCACCATTGTGAAAAGAATTAGAAATATGTTCATTGAACATACGAGTTAAAATATCATCAGTAAGAAAGAAAAATAAAAATGGTATCCACACTGTCTTTTTTATTTCATGAGCTTTCATCTGCACTATATCAAAAAATCTGATATTTGTTAACTGCAGTGAGCGCATATTTCCGTCACCTCGCTTAGTATAAGAAATTCTGTTGGGAAATATTAATTGGTAGTATCGCCAAGGATGATGTCCATTATTTCGATTGCCTAAAGTCAATGTTGTGCATAAACAAGGCAAATTCGGTGTCTTGTTTCTGATTACCTCATTAAGACTATAGAATATAAGAGTGGGATAATGTAGAAGTGCGTAATGCAAGCAGTCAGATATTTATACAGTGACATCCTTCATTAATATTTGCCTGTGTAATGGGTGAATTTTTATTTGTGAACTCTTATGGCTGCTTGCTTATAGCAGACATGAGATTACATTGAGTTCTTCTTCAGCGTTTGAGAGTTTTAGAGCTGCCTATTGTTAAACATATGTACATAATTTCGTCAGTGTCATTCCCACACATCTTATCGTACTTTAATGTCTGTTAGATATCAGTTTTGACAGCAGTTGGCCACAACAGTCAAGATTAGGTACCTTGTGTATGATAACTTTATTGAGAATGCATGTCTATGTTCCATTTTAAAAGTATTACACAAACTGCTAAGAAGTACTAACAGCACAACACTGCTAGTGTAAACAACAGCGGTAAAACAAAAAACGACGAACAAAAACACGACAGCGACGAAGACTACCAAAGATCATATTGATGCGCTCTTGGTTGGTGTGGCGGGGGGGTAGGTGTAGAGGGGCGTAAATGGGCGGGGCTTGTGCAAATGTCTGGGGCTGTTGCAGATAGAGTAACGATATAATCACCTACGTAGCTGCACTGTTATTCTCAACAATAAATTCTTTGTCAAACACTTACCTGTTATACTGTTACATTCTGGATAACATTTACGGCAGTGAAAACAAGATTTTCACCAGTCAGCGATTTACTCACAAACAAGCCTGAGCCTCACACTATTATTTATCATCTTTGGGTTTTCCTTGTATATTTAATTAACACTCTGCTGCAAAAAATACTTACTTATTCTGATAGCAAAATATTTAAAGCACTTTCTCTTGTTATCTTGTGGGTGAAGCCCGAAAATCATGTGATTAATTATATTTCACGTAATGGCTGTCAATGCGCCATTACGATAAAACAATGCCACATGGCCAATGACAAAACGTGAATTCTAGCGATACTTGATTATTTCCACTTAACTATACTCGTAGGTTTGGTCGTACGAAATGAGATTAACAGTAAAAATACATTTTATGTATGTACTGTGAAAACACTAACATACAATTTAAAAAATCATGCGTTCAGACGGAACCTAGTACAAAAGCGACAAATAGATTCGAGAGATAGCACAAGAGTGATAATTATATTCGTCCTCGTCTTTACGCCACAATAATATAGAAATTCCATGACATGATATACTCAGAGTCTTTGTTAGTCTTAGTATTTGTTATAAAGAAGTGTATTTATTGTTAATATTTTTACTTACAAAACAGCTAAAGGTCAAGTGTTTTCTCGTTCTACAATAATATTTCATCACCGATAGCACATTTGTATACATAAACACACACAGTTTTTATTCGTTATTGACACAGTTCACTTGTAGTTATAACAACATTTTACTCTGTTTTTTAGAAGGCTTTCCAGGAGCAGGTACAAAAGGCTCTTGGTATTGCATTGTTAGTATAAATATGTGGTGGTAAGTTCCTATGGGACCGTATTTCTGAGGTCATCGGTCCCCAAGCTTACACACTACTTAATCTAACTTAAACTAATTATCCTAAGGACACACACATCCATGCCCAAGGGAGGACTCAAACCTCCCACGGGGACAACCGCGCGCGTTGTTAGTACTTTGTCCTACCTTCATTCTGCTTTATTAACTCAAAAATTGTCTTTAGCATTGATTTTGTTAGGATCATTAAGGTAAACACGCCTTGCAAGTAGTCTCCAAGGTTTTACACGAGGTTCCATTCCGGGCTACTCGCAGTTCAGGGCGTGACATCGATATTTTTATCTTAAAACCACTTTTTGGCTGTAGTGGGAATATACACAGATGCATTACCTTGTTGAGGCATTAGCTTTCGTACCCTAGATATTCGTAAATTCTTATCAGTTCTGTCCTTAAGATATGTTACAGGTCATTCTGGTGTTCAACCAGGCAACGCGTAAATAGCCTTTAGCCCAGAAGGCTGTCCAAATCACCACTTCTACCGCCAAAATTTCTTCTCATTCTTATCTGCTGCTGTAATCGTGGATCATGCCAGTAATGCGGAAACCCATCCTCCCCATCCAAATTAAACCTCTTCTCCTCATTGAAGACTTCATCCCACTCTTAAGTTCACGTCATATGTCCGCAACTCCAATCTATACTGTTTATGTTTGGGTGTTAGAGCAGGTTTCTGCAGTCTTTCAGCAGCATTTGTTGAATGCAAAATGTCGTAGGACAAAATTTGTCATACACGTCTGGCACTTACTGGCAACTGTAAATCAGCATTTTAGAAGAATAACGGTCTGTGTCCCTTTATTTGCGCAAATGGAACCTTTCAATGTTACAAATAGTTTTCTACTTTGCTCACATTTTCTCATCTGTCCATATCCTGCGCCCAATATAAATACATTTTCAATCATTGTACTGAAACGGTCTGACTTATTGTACTCCGTCTTCAGGCCACAAGTGGCCCATTTGGAGCATCCGACCGCCGTGTCATCCTCAGTTGAGGATACGGATACCGCTCTCCCAGTCGTTATGATGGTTTGCTTTGACCAGAGCCGCTATTATTCGGTCGAGTAGCTCCTCAATTGGTCTCAGGAGGCTTAGTGTACCCCCAAAAATGGCAACAGCGCATGGCGGTCTGGATGGTCACCCATCCAAGTGCCGGCCACGTCCGACAGCGCTTAACTTCTGTGATCCCACGCGGACTGGCGTATCCACTGCCGCTTCTTCGCAATTTGACAATTAAAGTGTCTCATTTCTTTGTACGCGACGATTTTTGCTTTTTCATGGCATGATAACTGTTTTCCGCATGACATTGTCACAATCTTGGTTTATGTACAAATACACAGTGTCACTAATGGTGTCTATTTTTCTCTGCAGTAAAGGCACATACGCACACACTAACACCTCACAGAGCCAACTACATTTACAACGTGTTCCACTGTCTACCATTGCATTGTTGATGTATTTTTGTTATGCAGAGAGGAAAAATGTAACAGGACATAGAGAGCTCCACTGAACAATTTGAGGTAGAGAATGTGGGGTCGGTGAAGCCAGCTGAAGGAGATATGGAAGTAAACTTGTCCATTGCTTCATCAAGCATTACTGTTTTCCAGCCTATTTACAACTAACATGCATACAAGTTCACAAGTATTTACATGTACATTCTTTACTTCCTGCAGGGAAACAAGGAGGACTACCATGGTTCCTGGAAACACATGAAGCAGGTTTTGTTTACTTGTCCATAGGTAGCTCTGTTGCATAGTGTTTATATCGTCCCCTTGGCTGTTCGTGTGAGCATGTGGAAACAACAGTGTTGATGTCCGCAACCATCTCAACGCTGTGTTTCCGGTAGCTGGATTAGAAGGGGGGTCCTATTTCATGGCCTGGGAGGTCACCTGAGTTGAATACCCTTGATTATTTCGTATGGAGATTTTACAGTCACTTGTGTATGAGACCGCAGTTGATACGGAGATGGAATTAGTTGCCAGAGTTGTAGTTACTTGCGATGTGATTCGAAACACACCAGGGATATGTGTCAGGGTGCGTCAAAATATTATTCGCCGATGTCATGATTGCATTGAAGTTGATTGCCGTCAGTTTCAGTTTTGTAAGATACAATACAAATGGTAGGTTCAGTGTGTCACTGATGGTATTTACAATTAACTGTAACTAATGGAAGTAAAAAAGCACACAGAAACGTGATTTTATTCCTTGTATCTCCTTAAGGTGGCTTCTCCGACCCTAGGCTCCATAGCTCAAATTATTCCATGCAGCATCCTGTAAGTCCTGTTAAATATTTGCACGCTCTACAAAAACACACTGCATACTGTTCTACTGACATTAAATACGGTACTTTTTGTCCGCATTTGACGGAATACTGTATCTCATACTATTTCACACACACAAGCACATCTACTGCAACCGACAATATTACTTTTCCCATTAAAACCCATGCTTTTATACTGACTTTCACTACGGTACTCGCATTAAACTCTCCAGTGGCATCATCTTCGAACTCTCGGTCTCCTTATGTCTCTAGATTCGACTGGTGAGTCTTCACCGCAGTACACTCGGGAGTTGAGTCTGTTGTAGGGAACACGTGAACTCGGCTCTCTCAGAAAGGAGAACTAGCATGCGAGTTCACAAGCGTTGTGGTTGGCAGGAGACCCAACACCGTGTTACTTAGAGGAGACCGAAAGGCACGCGATTTAGCTCACGCAGGCTGGCGTGAGGTCTGGAACATGACAAGGGAATTAGACTTTAGAAAAACGGACGTAGGTGGTGGAATACTTAACTGTAATCCATTAATGACGAACGTCGCGCTTGACATTACATGATTCACAGTATCAATAGTAACTGATAATGGCGCCTTGTTAGGTCGTAGCAAATAACGTAGCTGAAGGCTTTGCTAACTATCGTCTCGGCAAATGAGAGCGTGGAAGTCAGTGAACCATCGCTAGCAAAGTCGGCTGTACAAGTGGGGTGAGTGCTAGGAAGTCTCTCTAGACCTGCCGAGTGGCGGCGCTCGGTCTGCAATCACTGATAGTGGCGACACGCGGGTCAGACGTATACTACCGGACCGCGGCCGATTTAAAGGCTACCACCTAACAACTGTGGTGTCTGGCGGTGACACCACGGCAAGTACAACCAAAGAGCTGGCCGCTATGGCCGAGCGGTTCTGGGCGCTTCAGTCGGGAACCGCGCTAGTGCTACGGTCGCAGGTTCGAATTCTGCTTTGGCCATGGCTGTGTGTGGTGTCCTAAGGTTACTTATGTTTAAGTAGTTCTAAGTTCTAAGGGACTGATGCCCTGAGATGTTAAGTCCCATAATGCTCAGAGCCATTTGAACTACTTAAATAACCACGGACTCACAGCATTCCCGCTAAAAATACGCAACCGTTTTCAAAGAAATTTACGTCATTATACTATGAATTACTATTCATGTATTTCATTTTTATGATAGCGGATTTACAGTCATTTTCATGTTTAAATGTCACAAAAATGTGCGAACTGTCTAAACGACATAAGAAACTATATGGGCATGACGACTGCTGTATACCAATATAATGACTGATCAGTTAGCAGTAAATATTGTGCAGTTAAAATATATAAAAAACTGTTTCGAAGACTGCTGCAAATTTGTTTTAATACTTAATATCTATTCAGAGAATGTCTAACATGCACTAACATGCGACGTTAGCGAGTCGGTGACGACAGTACCAGAAAACATGACATGAGGATGAAGTGCAGTCTCTAAACGTTGATTAATTATTAAAATAATTTAAAATAGTCTTCGGAAAGTTTACAGTAATGAATGTTAGGATACACAAATTGATGTTACCCCAGAAACTCAAGTTTCCATCACCAAACGAAAGAGCTCGCATTTTCGCCACAGGAACATGACAGCGAAGTTATTCTCTGCCCAGTTTCTGTTTGAGGCAGCACAGAAGTTATCGCATGCTGGAATCGTTATAAACAACAATACTACTACTTTCTTTGGACTGGATGGAACGTTTAGGTTTTTCATCTGAAGCATAGACTGTAGTATGAAGCATATTCCAGACATCACTCCTTCCCTAACGGGTACAATCCCAATGTTCGTCTTACACTGCCCACAGTCTCACAAAACATAACTTCGTTAAAGGCCAATTGATCCTGAGAATCGATCATTTCACCTGGACAGTGCTACTTCACAGCAGCAAGATCATTACTCATTTTCTGTACTAACAGTGGGTCACAGCTACCCTTACACTCCTGCACGCGCCAGTGAGAAAGAACGAGCCGGTGGGTACGAAGCTAGCGCAGTACCATAGTTTTCAGACTTCTCATACTCGCAGAACTACCATGGGAAAGAAGCACTGATACAATAGTGCCGCCTTGATCTGTAAAGTAAGCAACCAGCAACATAACATTCGCACTCGTTCCGTTGCAGATCTCTGTTGGCTGAGTCAGTTCAAAGCTCGGAGAAAGGCGATAGCAAACCATCTTCCCATAGGTCCATGCCTGGTAGGGCCGTACTGAAAGCATGGCGAAATAGGACATAGGTACAGAGGCAGGCGAATGGGGTGCAAAATCTGACCAATTGAAAACAAATGTGGTTTAAATATTAATTTGGAGAAGTATGAGTTTTCTACCCCTTGCATTTCTATCTTTTGTCTGTGAGATGGACCCTTGGCCGCAACCAGCGAGTGCAGGCAAATAGTCTCATTTGTAACCCATGTGTCATATCATTCAAGTCCCATGATGAAGAAATGACTCCTACCAGACGACATGTCTGCCGGTAAAATGATTCATTTGGCAACAGTGCCTTTAATTCACAAAGGTGCCTCCCTCGCAACTCGCACATGTTCAACAGTGCAGCACTTGCTACAACTTCCCTACAGTATTGTAGAATCTGAAACGTTGGCGAGCTGATACTGAAACAAATCTGTTACTTTACTGAAGGCACCTGGCTTTTGCCTGCTGAGCGCTGGAGCGCAACTGTTTGAGGACTAAAGTGCTTAATGGTATTCAACAGGGAGATAAAAAGTGCAATCCCATATCAAAACGATTTACCTGACTTTATTTTCCTGTCAGAAAACCACTGTGTCTCATCTCGAAAAATGTGCAGCTGATTTTCATGCAAAATATAGCACAGATACAACGTAGCTGGTTAAAGTAATAGCTGTTTTAAACTTCTGGGTGAAAGAACAGATGAAGAGCATTGAAAAGGATTCAGATTAGGATATTCTGAAGGTTTCTCAGAGTATAGGTTAAGAGATATCTACCCGAAAGTCGAAATAGTTTTGTCAGGGACTACGTTAACTTGGATGAAAGAGGGCACTCAACCCTGAATTCTTGTACATACTATCCGAAACACATTTTGAACTTGATTTCAATTACTTAAAGAGATTTCTGTACTTAAAATAAAGAAACGCGAAGTAAAAATGTAATACAAATATGTTACTTGAAAAGAGTATTTCCTAAACTCAAAGTTAAACAATTTTTTTATTTGTAATTAGTAATGTACTCACTATAGTAATTTATAAAGAATAAATAAAATCTGTTCTTTATTATTGCTGTTGTTGTTGTTTGTGTGTTGTGTGGGACCCTATTGGATCATTCTACGCTTTTAGATTCGTTTTAATGATATTCTGTATTGCTGACAGTCTCTCTCAGGTATTTTTAACCTCATTCCACGAAAAGCGACTGAACAGATTTCTGTCTGGTATTTCCAGTGCTTCATTCTGGACTTTCTCATGGGTCTTTGCCACTTCCTTGATCCAGATTTTCATATATGCCACAATCCTGTGTGTAGACCTTGTTGAGTATCATTGAACAAGTTTGCAAAATTTCCAACAACGTTTTCTAATTTCTGTTGCCAAGTTTAACAATTTTAATCTCTGTCGGCCCTCCATCCCTCCAATGTGTCTGGTGAAGAATTTTCCTCATAACTCTTCGCTCTTCCTTCAAGATATTTTCTCCATCTCATTTTCTGTTGACAGTTAAAACTTATCTCCCTACAGAGCTTCAATTCCAGTCATCATGTCGTAATGTCTAATCTTTTTGTCTATATCGATATGCATCTTTCGTTGTAGATGTCATGCGTCCTCTCTTTTTTGAGTTTTTGTAATTTAACTCTCAGTGATTCCGTCACTAGTTAATTAGTTATATGTTAGAAATAGCTGATGCAGATGAAAATTAAAATTGTAATAATTGAGTTGGATGTCACTGAAATTAAACGAAAATAAAGAAGAGCTGTCGTCTGTATGTAAGAGTATAGGCAAAAATTAACAAACATTTTTGAGTGAGAATATGTGCTTTCTTATTCTTTACCCTACCAGAAATTCGAAAAAGTCTCCAAATCATGATTATCTACACGTTTGTCCCTTGGATAGGGGGAAGAGAGGGATTGGGGGGGGGGGGGGTGATGTCCTTCGAAAGTAGTTGCAACTAGCTCTGAAAGTATAGCGACCTCCTTTTCATACCTGCCTGAACGAGTTCAACATTTGCTATTTAGGGGGATATGCAAAATTGTACATGTGCACTAATGCATGCTTGCTCAAAGACGTTTTAGAAAAATTCCAGAGTGTGTGCATTAACACATACAATCAGGAGCCTGCACTCTCTTACGCTGAGACAGGTTCTCATTGGACACAATGATAAAAATAACACCCATAAACGTCAAAATGTTGACTATTATCGATATACTGCTGTTTTTCAAATGCGGGATTCATGGGAGAACTTTGCGAGTGTTCGCACAGTTACACCAAGGCGAATAACCCACGAATGAGTGAGGAGGAGTACAGGATATGTCACTATTTAAGCTACATCTACCGCTTGGGTGTAAACAACCTCTGCACGCATGCCTTGGAACAATCTATACCGTTTGGAGTGTTCCGACTGATATCCAAAGAGAAAATCACCAGAATGAAGGAAAAGATCCAACATCTTTGTGCGAATTCTGGTGAAGGGTATGTCGTGGACTCCTAACTGACATAAACTGTCCATTTGAATGGCACCCAAGGTGACTTCCTGCTATGTCTGTAGATGCTAGAACCACACAATGGTTCCATCTCCAAGCTAACGGGAACGCAGGGGAATAGGGAGAGCTATATTAGTAGTAGATGTACCAAATACCTGGAACACATTATTTACACTGATGCATCAACTTCATTCACATAATGATGTCGCCATGTTTATCAGCTACATCTTCACTCACATCATAGATGTTATCAGTGACACCATTACATTTACCATTGCAAAGCAAAACCTGCTCCTTATCTCCAGCTACTGATAGTGTGAAATTAAAATATCAAAGATCGTGCAAATAGTGCAGTTGTGTTAGTTGGAAATTGAAATCAATGTTCTCGCTTTCCCCTTTCTCCACCCAACCGCACTACATCTTATTTCCAGCCAGTCATAGAGCAATTTTAAAATCCAAGATGGTGGGGAACCTAACTGTGGTAACAGAAAATTTCAAAACCCTCTGTCCCTCTTCTCTTCCTTATCAGCACCCAATCATAACGCAGTAATAAACATCCTAGGATAATCGAAACTAACCAACTGGGGTTTATACCCCTTGTACATCAGAGGGAAGCAGGAGAAAATAGCCAGATTTTGTCAATGGGAAATTAAAACCACTACCTCTCTCCCCTACCCCTTACCAAATCTCCAACCACTTACAGCGCAGTATTTAACATTCAAGATTGCTGAAATAGTCCCGTTTCGTTAGTGGACAATTTAAAACCCAAACTAGTCACTACACAGTATTCAAATGATGTGTAAAAATAATGTCAGATTATATTATATCTGTTCACAACTTCCCCTCGTCTCCAGTCAGTCATACTGTAGTATTAAAATTCAAGGTAATATGAATAGATGAACTGTATGCTTTCTCCCCCCCCCCTCCTTCCAACGAGTCATTGATCACTGATGTGAGTTGACATATTCAGAACATGTCAGATTATTACAGTAACAAATATATGTAAGTGGTCAAGAGGCTTACAATCTAAATCATATGAAAACAGACACATGAGGTTCAAGTGTTAAAATAAAAATACAGGTTATAGAACTAATGAGGGTTATACAAAAAAAAATTGTAGGGCTTCCATTCTGACATAAAAAGCATTATTTCAACAATTGATATTCTGATGCTACATAGTCATTTCTTAAAGGGATGCTTAAAATTAAACATATTTCACTAATTATTACATATTTTGAATGTCACTGTAAAGAATAGAAATAACTATTTAAAAGTTAAAGTTTTAGTTGCTTTTTTATAAATTCAGTCTTACACCAAATGACGGATTTAACATGAACTGGATGTTTACTGTATATTTTTATGCTTGAGTAATGTACTCTTTACTGTATCATGATGAAATTTTTATATCTTTATGAAGATCATTTTTCTTCTTGTATCATAACCATGATATTCATCGTTTGTTGTGTAAATTGTATGAATATTGTTGACAAAGCAATTAGTGAAACATGTATTGATATGGTATGGCGATTATCGCCAGTTGTTTGAATAAATTTTTGCAAGAGCGTCTAGTGCACTTTATCCATAATTCTAACGACTCTCTTCTGTGCAATAAAGACTTTATTTGATCTTCCCAAAACATTACTCTACTTATCATACATGAATGAAATATCCAGTGTTAACAGCTTTGATTGTTTCCAAGTCACAAAACAGATGATATTGAGCGAATGGCAAATGTTGCTGGATTCAGTCTTATACATATGTTAATGTTGTGAAATGACTACTTTAGAGTGTTACTAGTGTGTAATCCTGGGGATTTGGAGGACTCAACCAATTCTCTTTTGTCACCACATTATATTTCAGTATTTTCCTGGTTTTTGTTTGCTGATGAAAGTGAATGACCTGAGTCTTGTTAACATTGAGGGACAGACCACTTGAATCAAACCAGTTTAGAGCTTCTTTGAATGTAGTAGTCAGAGAGTTCTCTAGACTGCAGATTGGTACTTTCTCTATCATAATGGTTGTGTCGTTTACAAGCAGGCTAAAACATGATTTATGTGTTATACTCCCCAGCAGATCATTGATAAAGATTAGGAAAAGTAAGGGACCAAGCATCGAGCCCTGTGGCACTGTGCACCAGTGTGATTTCTGGCATATAGATATGATTCGAACCACGTATCTACTTCACCACCTAAGCCTTCATAAGTAGAAGTTTGTGATCTACACAGTCGAATGCTTTAGACAGATTACAAGAGATTCCAAGATTACAAAAGATCGGACTGAGGAGTTGGTTGACTAACGAGAAAACGGTGTGTTCACTTCCGATACCCGTTTGTAATCCAAACAGATATTTATTAAAGATGGTACTTTTATTAAGATGATTCATGATTCTTGTGAACATAAGTTTGTCTAGGATGTCATACAGTAGTTGGATACCTCAGCCTTATCTCCTTTTTTGAACTGTGGCCTAAAAATTACATATTTCTTTCTATTAGGGACAGTACCACGATTTATAGACTCCTTAAATATGAGACAGACAAACTTTAAAGAATAAATCTGGAGCAGTGCTTCAGTACTTTCATAGATACATTATCCACACTGGTGGAATTTTTTGTTTTCTTTGGCTGACTACCTTCTCAATCTTTTCTGTTACAGTATAAGGTACATACATTTGGCTAATTTTGTCCGGCACTGCTTTTTGAAGAAGGTTCATGGCTTCAACTATAGATCCTACAACCAATTCGATACACTACTGTCAAAAATGGTTGTTGAAGATGTTGGCAACCATATCACCATCATCTACCATGCTACCAGTATGGCACGCTTCAATACTGTCTGCATCTTTTGAAATTCTTTCTGTCTCTCTTTTGACAACTTTCTAAATAGATTTGATTTAATTATTTGAGCTGTCAATTTCAGATTTAGTAAACATGCTCTTGGATTTTTAATTGCATTCCTTAGGATCCTCCAGTATCATTAGTAGTGCTCACTATTGTAGGGTTAGTTAGAGATTCTGAGTGAAGCATAAAGCATTCTCTTTGTTTCAAAGGATGTCTTGCCGCCATAGTGAACAGTTTCCTGTAATCACTTAGGTTGGTACTTGAACTCCTACAATTTCTGGCTGCAGAAGGTTTCCAGAATCTTACTGCTGAAGTCTAAAAGATCTATTCATAAAACTACTCCTTTTAGCAGAGATTACATCATGAATTTTTATGGCTGTCCATCATAGAAAGGAAGACCATTTAAGATTAGTGTTACACATATGTTATCAATTCTGTTATTGTCTACAAAGATAACAAAGATATTGTCAGTCAGACTCGTGCAGTCCTTTGTCACTCTTTTAGAAAAGTCTGCAAGTACCCTAGGATTAAAAGAGCTCATCATATTTTCAGAAGCTTTTCTATCATTATTTCAAGTAAGAAAACTTACACTGGAGTCACAAAGCATGATTGTGTTTCTGATTTTTGAGATCAAACGAGTTAAAAGTGATTCTACTTGCTTGAGGAATATACTAAGCTTTCCTGAGGGAGGTCTCCAAACAGTATTCACATGTAAGGTCACTCCAAAAGAAATGCACACTTTTTTTTAGTCCATCTTTTATTCTACATGTTTGAAAGTTTTACAGTGTGTAGATACTTCCTTTAGGAACAATAGTTTCATTTCTCCACATAATTTCCATCCGTCTCAACTGCCTTACGCCATCTGGGAACCAGCACCTCTATACCCACACAGTAAAATTCTGCACCAACCTGTTGGAGCCACTGTTTGGCAGTGTGCACAAGGGGGCCATCATCCTCAAACCTTGTTCCACGAAGAGAGTCTTTCCGTTTCCCAAAGAGATGATAGTCACATGGTGCCAGGTCAGGACCGTAAGGCGAGTGTTTCAGTGTTGTCCATCCGACTTTTTGATCGCTTCCATGGTTTCCTGACTGACATGTGGCCGTGCATTGTCGTGCAACAACAAAACATCCTGCTTTTGTCGATGTGGTCGAACACGACTCAGTCGAGCTTGAAGTTTCTTGAGTGTTGTCACATATGCATCAGAATTTATGGTGGTTCCACTTGGCATGATGTCCACAAGCAAGAATCCTTCGAAATCGAAAAACACAGTAGCCATAACTTTTCCAGTAGAAGGTGTGGTTTTGAATTTTTTTCTTGGGTGAATTTACATGATGCCACTCCATTGATTGCCTCTTCGTCTCTGGTGAAAAATGATCGAGTCATGTATCATCACCTGTCACAATTATTCCAAGAAACTCATCACCACCATTCTCGCACTGTTCCAAAAGTTCGCTGCATACCGTTTTTCTTGTTTCTTTGTGAGCCACTCTCAACATCCTGTGAACTAACCTAGCACAAACCTTTTTTAACGCCAACACTTTCAGTATTCTGCAAACACTTCCTTCCCCTATTCCAATGTAGCGTGACAATTCGTCCACTGTGATGCGTGTGTCAGCAGTTACCAATTCGTCAACTCTCTGCACATTGTATGGAGTGTGTGCAGTACGAGGCCTGCCTCTGCGAGGACAGTCCTGAATATTGCCGTGCCCGCTTTTATCACATAACCTGCTTGCCCAGCGATTACCTGTACTGCGATCAACAGCAGTATCTCCATACAACGTTTTCGACCTCTTGTGGATGTTTCCCACTGCCCTGTTTTACAGCACAGAATTTCTACGACAGCACGTTGGTTTTGACGAACGTCAGCAGCCATCTTGAAGACATGCTGTGACGGCGCCACTCACGGGAACAGGTTGAACTAAGTTTGAAAACAAGCGGGAAGGATGAATCTACACACTGTAAAACTTTCACACATGCAGAATGAAAACTGTATTTTTACAAAAATATTTTGGAGTGACCCTCGTACATAGGTCACCAATTTTTCTCCATCCTTGGCGTATCCCACGGGTCAGAAGAAGACTGCACTGATTGCTAGATGGCCGCTGGTCATGCGAGACTTACCGAACAACATTCCTTGGTGGATGGCTATAGTGTTTTCGCTGTGGAGTTGTAGCCGTCTCTCGTGGTTTTGAGCATATCAGTTCGAGCTCCAGTTGGGTCCTTTCTCATCTGCACCGACTCCTTGAGAAGTTCGCATGCTCTCGACCAGTGTTACCCTCGCCATCCCTTGGTCATTGATATCCAGGTTTCCTTGTAGCCTGGACAAACTTGTTACCAGTAAACCGACTCTTGAGATCGGTATTCTGGAAACAGACCTTCGTTCGGTATTACGCCTTCAAGTTTTAGTAATCTGCAATATGGAATGGCTTACTCTGACTTGATCAAACAAACTACGGGTAGTAAAGAAAATTACAGATCTTTGGAGGTCTTCCATGCAGGCCTCTCACAAGGACTTTGTTCTCCTTTGCCAGCTCCGCATCAGTCGTACTTGACTGACTCACGGTCGGCTGTGAGGACCCACTCCACAGTTGTGGTTCCTGTTTAATGGTGGTCCACATTTAGCTGGATTGTTCCAACGTAGCCGCCCTGCGATAGACTCTTAATCTTCCTGACTCGCTACCGCTGGTGTTAGGAGACGATGACTAAGTGGCTGACTTAGTTTTACATTTTATTCGTGAAGGGGATTTTACCACCCTCTTTAAGGAAGGCCCGCTTAACCTTACTGACCCACTTAGGGGTTGGCAGAACCCTCTGTTGCCTCCTCTGCCCAGAATGGTCTGCGGCTGTGTGTGTTTGGTGACCCAGCCCATTCGTCACTATACTTGCCCTTTTCTTCCCCTCTCCTGCGTTGTCTGTGAGACTTGTTCATATTTTGTCTCTCTGTGCTTTTCTGCCCTTTCCGCATTGCTAGGCAATTTTCAAGTGGAGAGCCTGTCGTAAGTGGCGGGAGCTGGGAGATGTATGTCCCCTCATTACACACTGCTCACAAGAGCTTCCCGCTGCTCCCTAGATGGAGCCCCTTGCCTGCCTTTCTTTTGTCCCTTATCTCGTCTTCGTTGATGTTTCGTAGATCGTGGTGTGTTCTTCCTCTGGGCTTCCGTGGTGGGTTATCTATGACCTGTTGTCATTCTGACCTGTCTGTTCGAAGAAAAAGGAACAGGTAACCTAGTAATTTGGTCCATTTCATCATCCAACCAACCAAACAACAGCTTCTAAGCTCTATGGACCGTCAAACTAAATATTTTTCCGCTTCTAAAAGTATCTGTGTAGTTCTTTAGTAAACACACAGCTTGCATGCTCATTGTAGTGTGCAAGATCTCTACGAAAATTCGGACAAAATAAAATGTTATTGTATGTAGGATTCTTCACACTTTGCAAGCAGAATATACCTTCAAATTATATATTTCTACATTCAAATCATACTCCACAAGCCACCTAATGGTATATGGCGGAGGGTACTTTCGGCACCACTATCTGATCTCTCCAACCCTGTTCCACTCGCGAATAGTGCGTGTGAAGAATGATAGTCGGTAAGCCTCTGTATTGGCTCTAATTTCTCGAATTTTCTCCGCGTGGTCAATATGCGAGGTTTGGGGGGAGGGGGGGGGGAGTAAGTAATATGTTGTCCGACTCCTCCTGAAAAATGCTGTCCCGAAATTTCAATAGTAAATCTCTCCGTGATGCACAACACCTCTTTTGTAAAGTCTGCCTGTGGAGTTTGTTTAATATCTTCGTAACGCTCTCTCGCCAGCTAAACGATCCCGTGAGGAAACGCGCCGCTTTTCGCTGGATCTTCTCTATCTCCTCTATCAGTCCTACCTGATAGGGATCCCAGATAGATGAACAGTACCCAAGAATCAGGCGAACAAGCCCTTTATGAGCCACTTCTTTTGTAGATGGGTCACATTTCCTTAAGATTCTGCCGATGAATCTGAATCTGGTGTCTGCTTCTCCCACTATCTGTTTTATATGGCCATTCCACTTAAGGTCGCTCTGGATTGTTATGCCTAGATATTTTACTGTAGATGCTGTCTCCAGCTGTTTGTCATCAATAGCGTAGCGGACAGCAGTGGATTTCTTTTCCTGTGTTTGAGCAATACGCTTCATTTATTTACGTTCAGGGTCAAGTGAGAGAGCCTGCACGAACATCATTTCTCTGCAAGTCGTTCTGAAAATTCTTACTATCTTCTGGTATGGACAACTGGATCATCCGCGAATAGCCTCAAAGAGCACCCGACGCTTTCTACTCTCTCTCTCTCTCTCTCTCTCTCTCTCTCTATATATATATATATATATATATATATATATATATATATATATAGCAACGGTCCTATCACACTTCCCTGTAGTACTTACGAACATTAGCTTTACATCTGTAGGCATGCCTCCGGCTCGTTTCTTTTGAACGCCCCTTATATATAAGAGGCGTAGTTTAAGGGTATTTCTGTTAGTTGTTTGAATGTCGAGTGAGTAGCAGTGTTAGCACGGTTCAGTTGTCTCATACAGTTGGCTACACAGCGTCAAGGTGAGCCCTAAATTTTGCATCATCCAGCTTTTTAATCAAACACTGCGTTCCCGGTAATGACGTTCCCCTCACAATTAATCTAATAGTAACCATTTCCTATGCTACTATCGTATTAGGGAAAATGGTATAGCCTCCCCTGTCATTCACGATTGTGACTGCAGCTGTCTTATGTATTTAAGATGCACAGTGTGAGCTGTTTTGTCAGTAGTTTGGTCGGTGAGTAACACTATGAACACAGATCACAATTAACTGTCTCCTACTATTGCTTACGCAGCATCAAGGTGAGTTCTGCTTTGTTTCATAGAGACTATTAAGGTTTTTATGAGCAAAGGATTGCAGCAGTCACTGGATCTGTGACCATCACTGATCACCGGTCGCGTTTCATATGACTTCAAAATAAACTGCAGAAGATAAGAAAATAGCAAAAGAAGCTGTTGTTCAAGGTTTAGATGAATTATTAGAATGATTAGAATGGCCACTGAAAATTTTCGAACACTTTTTAGCACACTGGGAATCAGATTAAGGAGAGGAAATAAATAAATCAGACCACACTTAGGAAGGAAATGTACACACCTGAAGCTACAGTGTTTTCAAAGAATCAGCTTGACATAAATTTCCGTGAGTAAATCTGTAAAACAACAATTTTTAAATAGTTCCTTACCATCATCTACAGGATATGTTAATGATATACTACTATTCTCAGTTTCAGACGCTAATTCTCATGTCCCTAATGTTGGATTCAAAAAATCTCGCCAGGTTTTGGCAGATGAGAAGTGTTGTGGTTCAAGAAGCTCCCACTTGAACTTCCCAGCAGCCCCACTCCTCGGAGACTGGGACAACTATTCTGAAAGAAGACGGCTGAAGACGTCAAAAACAAATTATGAAGGCAGAAGGTGGCGAAGATGAAGAAGAAGAATAAGAAGATGATGATTACAATGAGGAAAATGATGATGATTAGGAGAAAGAATACGACGATTTGAAGGAGAAGCAGGAGAGAATGATGTTCAAGACTGGAAGATGATCTCCAGTAAATCACCAGCAGGTATTAACCCAAATGAACTTGCAGAGCGATTTAGTACTGTTACTGGCTTCAACACTGGTGGTCAGTATTCACATGTCAACGAAATTCTGTCTAGTGAAGAGGAACTTAGAAAATCGTCGATTATCGCCTGAAGGTGCCTAAGAACAGATTTAAAGTACACGTGAGAATATTAAGTCACTGCCTTAACCATTTTTATGCCTTTCGCAAGACAAAAAATATTATTTTTAATCAAAAATTGCATTATTTTGTAAATTATTCAAAATCAATTTTAAAAATGTAACAAGGAAATCTCACCTTATAACGATGTATGATGGTTGAGAGAGTAGAAATAGGATCTGCTGTAATTTAAAAATTTTTGAATGTATGCAATAGTGAAACTAGACATTTTCTGCACTCGTATCTAGTTTGACTTCTTTTTTCTTTGACTTACACACTACAGACTCTCTACATGGATTCCAGGAGGAAAAATCTTATTAAATGCCCCCACTGTGTAGCTTGAAGTCCGATGAGTGACACAGCTTCAGAAGGGCTATCTTCAGGATAATCAGGTAGGGTGATGAATTCAGTGAGCGCTTCAGCCAACATTATTCTGAAATCCGTAAAGTGAAGTAAGATCTTGACTCTCATTATCAGTAACATGTTGAAATTGGGATAGATTGAGAAATCTTTTATAAGGCGATAATGGAGTCTGGATGGATTTTCTTATGGGCCAATAGGACCGAAGGAAAGGCCTGAACCTGCCCCATTAGGATATAAAAAGAAGAAAAATCCTTTATGTTCATCTTTAATAGTTTCAACCATTTACTTTTAAATTAAAAATTCGGATTTCTATTGTAAAATTGACTTGCACATTTATCAGCTTTCATTGCTATGTGGTTCCACAAATCGTCTTGTATGAATTTAGAAGCAATGTGAAGAGGGCAAGGACAGGGAGGATGTTGTCTAAGAGCCCTTGGAATAACATTTTTATTTCATTCAAAGTTGCAGCATATAGAAACTAAGTGTAGCTTGTCTGTTACCTCTCCAAAACATTCGACCATATTACGAAGACAGTTTCTGAGAAATCTCAGGGTGCTCATGTTCATGGCGCTGACGGAAGTTTGGAAGAAAAAACAAGAAAATTGCTGAGTAATGGTTAGTAATCACATTTATGCGTAATATCATATTTTTGCCCGCTGAATCAGCAGGGCAGCATGTTATGAACACTGGAGAAAGGAGATATCGGTTGATGCTGAGCTGTCAGTGATTATCATCACAATCACTGTCTTTGCAAAAGATGTAAGTACAACTGGCACTGCCTTTTTATGAGATTCTATATAGTTTGCTTATCAGTTACTTGCTGTAATACACGAAAACTGGGAGCCAGTGTTACAGAATATGGTGAGTCTAGGGAGTGCAGTACTCACTGTCAGACTGTCAACATTGGAGAAAGGGCAGCGCCATCTAATAATATTCAGCTCAAAATGTATCACTAACAAATTTGGAGAAATGGTGCTGGTTCATGTGAAGGATTGCAAGGTATATATACTGCCAAGATTATCGACCATTAGTCCCACCAAACCCTATTTCTTCAACAGTGATAATGTGTGCATAATATATCTTGGGAGCGAGAATAACATGGACACATCAATTTTGAAAATATTGATAACTGATTGGATATGTCAAGAGATGTTAGTATTAGTTGTCTAATAGAATTTTGTGACTGCTCGTTTATTTGTCAGTCTGTTTAGCTCATACTTATAAAGTCATTGCTGATCTAAAAGATTTTACAAAAGTGAATGGGAGAATAATACATTTGTTTCAAGAGTGCTTACCAGTTATTAACGCTATGTTGTTTTTAAAGTATATGTTTGGTACGAATGACAGAACTTTTTCTGTCCAGTATAGGTAGCCGGTCTATTGCTATATGAAATACGTACCCTCTAAGATAAAAAACCAATGACCACAGAGGAATTATCCGAATGGGTCGGAAATAGGTAGATATGATGTACATGTGCAGCGCAGTTTCGCCTTCATTAAGGCAGATTTCGCAGTGGAAACTTCGTTGTGTAACGCAGGTGTTTCAAATATCTACTCAATTTGAAAGAAACTGCTACTTGCAGTGAGCAATGTTGTAGAAAGTCTGGAAGAAGATGTAGAATATGCACTAATTTCATATTTTTTCAGTACAAATCGTGAAAATTCCCAGTGGAAATTGTTTTTACAATATTTCTTATATGTTTGTTTCAACTTTCACTCTACTAGTATCTTCAGAGATCGGTCAGGGTTCTATGAAAATGGAACTTGTAATTTTGGAATAAAAATAACGGCCGACAGATATAGAATAAGCTTATTTTATAATTTAGGTCCCTAATAAATTTCAGTTACTAACGGAAAACACGTTCTTTAAAAATCAGAAGAGGAGAAGGTATACTTGGAAACGGGACTGGAGAAGGGGGGAAGATTCCATGTGTATTACGTCAGGATGAAACAGATTCTGATATCACATACCGGACTGTACCCAGGAGAAAATCCTTCAGAGATGCTTAACTTTTAGAAAACGTAGGTACAGTGAGACACTGAATCACCATTCACGAAAAATTATTTTTAAAAATAAGCAATTTTTTTTACTACTGGTTTGTACATGACAGAATCTCAAAACGATAAAAATACATAAAAACAAGGCGCCAGCAAAATTCATTTTCACAATAAATTTAATTCCAGGTGAGAAATGAAAACAAGTTACACGAAATGCACATGTTATAGTTTTAAGGCCTCAAATAGTATTGTGTATTCTGTATTTATACCAGAGACCTAGAAACGACGGAGAGGCTTTGGCCGCCATAGCCAAATTTACTATTATTCAAGCTTCAATAAACATCAGGATACTCGGAATAAATTCGTGTAGGTAAGGACCCTACTGACGTAAATGAAATAGGAAAACTACGGTTAAACACGAAAGTACATTTAACACTTATATTCCGCTGATTGAAAATGGATAGTTCATACTGTGGTATACTTCTAAATAAAGTACTTTGCCTGTTACTATTGTCAAAGGTGGCGTGAGGCGGTGCTGCGTAGGAACGATGCGCAGATACGGCTGTTCATTTACATAGCTCTGTCTTCCTCTTGGTGGCGACTATAAAATTGCAAATTTCTGAGCTATTAATTTATTGCCGTAATGCGCCAATCATGTAGAACACGTCCGAGGCCAAAACCCAGTCTTGCAGGTAAACTCGGGGCCTCTAGTGCTTGACCAACGCAATGCGTGTTCACCACTTGCAGGACAGCTTCCGACTGTGTGAGCCACTTGCGCGCCAATTCTCACTCGCACGCCCCACCACCTTTTCCATTCCACCACAGAACGGAGTTCCGTTCTACCTATGATCCCTACACCTTTTTAATTTACACATCTGCTTACAAAAGCCCTAAGTATGAACCATCTACAGTTACATGACAGCATATACATACAAAATTGAGAGAATTAATTACAGTTGTACTTGAAATATTACATAATTATTTGCAAAATATGTTTTAATACATTTATTCCACCTACGTCAAAGAGGTTATTTTAAACAGATCAACTAACCTTAACAAAAGCTTAATCTTGTTATAGTATATGCTTTTTTTCAAAATTAGTACAGAAATTTAAAAAAAATACAGGTTAATGGCGGTATTATATTTACAATAGCATTACAAGGAAGTTTATGGTCTGTAATATTTTGCACCACTTCTTTCCCTAGAGCACTTTTCTTCCTTTCTCTGACTCCACGTGCTATTTCTTGTGATATAAATTTGCTTGTGGTTGTTGCTATTTTTATTTACGTCCCAAAGTTTTTCATTGATGTAGAATTTTTAAAAACACCAGATGTTATTTAATACTAAAATAAACATTTTTACAGTATAAACTACATTTTGTGAGTATGTATGTCTTCGAGATGAAATGACAGGAAAGGCAGAAGAAAATAAATGTAATCAAAATGCAGCATAAGGGAAAAAACTTTATTTCAAGTGTCTGTGGACATGGAGTAGGTTTCACGTTAATACCACAGCAACAGTAAAGTCAGATTCTCTCATGTGTTGTACACAAGTGCCACATGTTAAGTCATCTGAAGATATGCATTAAACATGAAGCAGGTCATAGAACGTAATATTAGTTTCTCTGTGAATGAAGACGTTTCTTACAACTGATCGTCATATGTAACCTACAGGAGGGAAGCCATAGTGGAAGTAATCGTCACGATCGTGGTGATCATCATGATGGTGGTCGTGGTGATCATCATGATGGTGGTCGTGGTGATCATCAGGGTGATGACCATGGTGATCGTCATGATGGTGATCGTATTCATCATTGTGGTAGTGGCCGTGGTGATCGTCATGATGATGATCGTATTCATCATTGTGGTGGTGGCCGTGGTGATCGTCATGATGGTGATCGTATTCATCATTGTGGTGGTGGCCGTGGTGATCGTCATGATGATGATCGTATTCATCATTGTGGTGGTGGCCGTGGTGATCGTCATGATGGTGATCGTATTCATCATTGTGGTGGTGGCCGTGGTGATCGTCATGATGATGATCGTATTCATCATTGTGGTGGTGGCCGTGGTGATCGTCATGATGGTTATCGTATTCATCATTGTGTTGGTGGCCATGGTGACCCTCGTCATAATGTTCTGGAGGGACCGCCCATGATGTGGGGAATCCAGCTGTCATCATAAACTGTACTGCTACTATGAGGGCGACGCCAGCAACCTGTGAAACGAAAGTCACTTAGTTTAGTTTATACCGTATGCTCTGAGAATATAGTAAGTTGTTACGATATAGTAAGTAGAGCATTACGACTTCCCCACACGCAACAAAACAAGAACTTCCACGTCATTTATTACGTTTTGATTCCGCAATTTTCTTGTTAAGTACACTTCTTACTCAAACACAAAGCAAGGAAATTCATTATTTGTTGTATAATGTCGAGTAGACTAAAAATACTGGGCAATACATATGGATCAGTTTCTTCAAGGAGCTGGACTTGTATGGACAAGACTAACTTCAGAGAATACCGCACACAAGGTATTCTTAATCATAAGATGTGAGCCCGGTTACACCAAAGGAAACGTCTGATGTTTAACACTTCAAAAAATATGTTGTAAAGTCTACGTTCTGTTTTTCAAGTCACCATTCTTTCAACTGGTGTTATTCAGTCCCTCATCGCTTCCTCTCCTATGTTCTTCTCTTCATCTTTGTCACTGCTACACCAAACATCTTCCGTAACGTGGTTCGGTATTTCGCTTGTTGCCTGCTTTTGTTATTTCTTCCCTTATCTGTTTCTTCCGTTAGCAGCTTCACTGTTCCTGGGTGTCGGAGCTCATGTGCCACTCTTCGGGTAACTGCCCTCTTTATTTCGTCATTTATTCCTATTTTTATTTCAATATTTCGTACCAGTGGTGATGTTATAATGAATAAATCTCTATTTGCCTTTCTTCTTCTTGTACCTTATTTTAATTTGCCCATTTACTGTTTGAAAACAGTGTGGGTTACGCCCAAATTCAAGGCTGTGAAAGAAACTATGCAACGCATATGCTCAGGAATGCCGATACTTCGGCACCGTTGATTTTCCGACATGAACGATGATGCGCTTCACTTGAAAACTTGCTTTATAAGTTCGAACAAATTCTCGTTGGTGTTAGACGTATTAATAAGAAACACTGAAATAACTATAGCATCGATGTTTCGACCATCTTTGCGGTGGCACTCTGCAGGATCTGAGCAGTTAGTCGCCTTGAAGAGGACGGCTGCAGCGACAACCGAAACGTTGATGGTATAGTTGTTTTAGTGTTTCACAACGACGCTGCTTAGCACCCAGATTATTTTATTCACATCAAAACAGTTACTTGATGACAGAGCAAAACGTCTGAAAAGTGTTATAGATAATGAAATTAAGATTCAGTGACTGATTGTGTTCATTCACTTATAATCTAAGCAAACATGCATGGAAGCAGCTTTTTAAGACATTATCCGTTGTAAAATCAAATATTTTATTTATGGTAGAACGGAAAGCTACTTTCTGAATGTACCCACCAGAATCTTGTTCATGTTGGCACAGTCAGCGTCTCTCAGGCCCCAAGACTGTTGAGATGAGACACATGGTGCTCTTTTGTAGTGGGACCGGCACGATCGTGGCCAATCCCGGGACGTTACCTGAGGAGCGGACGTGCGTCAGTCGGGTAATTGACGCCTAGGAACAGCACGGACCGGCTGGTCCGAGGTCACTCCCTCCCTCCACCAAGTTCAGCCGTGTACTACGTCACGGGCACTGCACTTTTCTAGCCATCTTCCTCTTCCTCGAGTCTGCAATTACAGATCGGTGCCGCTGGCAGAAATCAGTGGCACGCATATACCCCCAGGTAATAGATTCAAGAGTCACCACATCCACTCAGGGTTCAAACAAAGGATCGGAAATGTACTCAGCCATTCGTTTACTACCGTAAGACGTCAACACCCTAGAGTGCAATTCCATGTCCACAAGAAAATAAGTTAGATAAATTATATGCAACATTACTAATAGCACTGTGGTTCATCGCAACAAGATGGGGTTGGACGTGGTAGTATAGAGGTAAAGAGCGTGCATGGAAACAGGATGGTTGCGGAATCGAATATTGGTCGGACCATGGACAATTCAGTCCTGTAATCAGTGTCAGTGTCGGTGAACCACACTTAAATGCCGGACAGGCAGTTGTGAGCAACTCTATAATAATTATCATGTAGGCGTTGATTTCTAAGATAATGTCCATTTCATTCCAGTAATACAAAACTTACAAGTCGTGCAGGTTAGCACGTTATCGACCGCTACGCTATTATTCTGGAGAATTGGGACAAACTAGTACATAAAAAATCTAATGTCCCTGCTATATTCGTTTCTGTATGAAATTTAGCCCAACTTTACCTCCCACTCTATAAAAGTCTATGCATTACGATGGTTTACAGGGCGAGTCAGTAACTATAGCCACCTAGAATAACTCAGAAAGTATGATAGGACCTGAAAAGCTTGTGGGACAAAAGATGCATGGAACAACGGGGCCATAATATGGCGTTGGTTTTTTGTTGCTAGGTGGGATCGCGTCAGAGATACGAAGGTCAACTTTTTTCCTTAAAGGGGTGCTATAGTTTGGTACTTATTTTCTGATAGAGACTATCGAGACGAATCCAATGACGTGTAAGGTCTTTGAAGATCAACGAGGTCACAAAGGTGCATTTACAGAAGTTGTTCGAAGTGATGACCATTGGTATCAACGCAGTACTGTAATCTTCTTATCGTGGATTGAGTGGTATTCCTTATCACTTCGGCACTTGTCGAAGGGCACGCTCTGACAATTCTCTCTCGTATATCGTGTAAATAGCAAATATTCGCCGAATATGGCGTATCCATCCAACGTGCCATTAAAATGTAAACACCATTCGACGGTTTCTCAATACAACACCATTAGGGACGGTAAGACTAGTATCGTCCAGTCAAACGAATTTGAATGATGTATTCCTTCAGAGAACAAGTCGATATGATTCTCATTTACAGAGAATGCCAACGAAATTCAGTGAGAGCTAGAGACATACGCTGAAAGATAACGTACTCACCCTACACGTCGTACATTGAAGTACGTGTGTGATAAATTGAGAACAACTGGATCTTTAACGCATTGGAAACATATCCGGCAAAGGAAAATTGCTAGCGAGGAAACGGAAATTGGCACTCTTGCCACTGTGGTCCGAGATCCTCGTGTTAGTTCGCGTGAAATCGCAAGGGAGTCTGGCATGAGCCAGACTAGTGTTTTTCGTGTTATGCGTCGCCATAAATATCAACCTTACCATATCAGTCTCCACCAACAATTAACTGGTACGGACTGCATGCGTGGCATTGAACTCTCCCGATTCTTCAGATTGAGAAGGATAACACATTCATTAATTTGATTTTATTCACTGACGAGGCTATATTCACGATCGATGGAAATGGTAAGTTGCATAAAATGCATTATTGGACAACTAAAAAATCCATGTTTGCTGCGGCAAGTTGCATATTAGAAACCGTGATCGCTGAATGTATGGTGTGGGATTCTGGAGGATAGAATTATAGGCCCCTAACTTGTCGAAGGAAATCTTAATGGTAGGAAGTACACCACATGACTGCAAGAAACATTAGGTCTGTTATTGGAAGAAAAACCTTTAGGAACAAGGAACACATGTGGTATCAACACGATGGGTGTCCGACACATACACTCCTGGAAATGGAAAAAAGAACACATTGACACCGGTGTGTCAGACCGACCATACTTGCTCCGGACACTGCGAGAGGGCTGTACAAGCAATGATCACACGCACGGCACAGCGGACACACCACGAACCGCGGTGTTGGCCGTCGAATGGCGCTAGCTGCGCAGCATTTGTGCACCGCCGCCGTCAGTGTCAGCCAGTTTGCCGTGGCATACGGAGCTCCATCGCAGTCTTTAACACTGGTAGCATGCCGCGACAGCGTGGACGTGAACCGTATGTGCAGTTGACGGACTTTGAGCGAGGGCGTATAGTGGGCATGCGGGAGACCGGGTGGACGTACCGCCGAATTGCTCATTACGTGGGGCGTGAGGTCTCCACAGTACATCGAAGTTGTCGCCAGTGGTCGGCGGAAGGTGCACGTGCCCGTCGACCTGGGACCGGACCGCAGCGACGCACGGATGCACGCCAAGACCGTAGGATCCTACGCAATGCCGTAGGGGACCGCACCGCCACTTTCCAGCAAATTAGGGACACTGTTGCTCCTGGGATATCGGCGAGGACCATTCGCAACCGTCTCCATGAAGCTGGGCTACGGTCCTGCACACCGTTAGGCCGTCTTCCGCTCACGCCCCAACATCGTGCAGCCCGCCTCCAGTGGTGTCGCGACAGGCGTGAATGGAGGGACGAATGGAGACGTGTCGTCTTCAGCGATGAGAGTCGCTTCTGGCTTGGTGCTAATGATGGTCGTATGCGTGTTTGGCGCCGTGCAGGTGAGCGCCACAATCAGGACTGCATACGACCGAGGCACACAGGGCCAACACCCGGCATCATGGTGTGGGGAGCGATCTCCTACACTGGCCGTACACCTCTGGTGATCGTCGAGGGGACACTGAATAGTGCACGGTACATCCAAACCGTCATCGAACCCATCGTTCTACCATTCCTAGACCGGTAAGGGAACTTGCTGTTCCAACAGGACAATGCACGTCCGCATGTATCCCGTGCCACCCAAAGTGCTCTAGAAGGTGTAAGTCAACTACCCTGGCCAGCAAGATCCCCGGATCTATCCCCCATTGAGTATGTTTGGGACTGGATGAAGCGTCGTCTCACGCGGTCTGCATGTCCAGCACGAACGCTGGTCCAACTGAGGCGCCAGGTGGAAATGGCATGGCAAGCCGTTCCACAGGACTACATCCAGCATCTCTACGATCGTCTCCATGGGAGAATAGCAGCCTGCATTGCTGCGAAAGGTGGATATACACTGTACTAGTGCTGACATTGTGCATGCTCTGTTGCCTGTGTCTATGTGCCTGTGGTTCTGTCAGTGTGATCATGTGATGTATCTGACCCCAGGAATGTGTCAATAAAGTTTCCTCTTCCTGGAACAATGAATTCACGGTGTTCTTATTTCAATTTCCAGGAGTGTATTTCGCTGATGGCTAGAAAGAAGTTGCGGAGACAATTCCCAAATCGTTGGATTGGGCGCAGAGGAGATGTGTCGTGGCCGGCCCGTTCGCCAGACTTGGCCCCTCTGGATTTTTTCTTATGGGGATTCGTAAATGACACTGTTTATAAAGTCGTTCCAACTGCACCTTAAGATATGCGAGAAAGAATCGTCAGAGCATGTGCTTCGATAAGCGTTGATGTGATAAGGAATACCACTCAATCCGTGATAAGAAGATTGCAGCACTACATTGATAACAATGGTCATCACTTCGAACACCTTCTGAAATGGACGGTCATGTCACCTTTGTTACCTTCGTTGATCTTCAAAGACCTCACAGTTACACATCATTAGATTCGTCTCGATAGTCGCTATCAGAAAATAAGTACCAAACTATAGCATCCCATTTAAGATAACAAAGTTGACATTCGTATCTCTGACGCGACCCCACCTAGCTATGGCGCTAGAGATAACTTTGCGAGGCCAAATTTTAGGCGGGCCACAGTATTCAGTTAGAGGGTAGTCGCTATGAAATGTCCAAGGTTTCACTGAAACTAAAATGCAGAAGAATGAGCGATGACCAATGAGATGACGATGCCGAAGGGAACGGAAAGCACAGCACTAAAGACACCTATCTACGGAGTATGTGGTCTCTTACTGAAAAAGTGTCGTGATAATGTCATCACTGCCAAAAGATTCCGTTCTACGAGCCAGAGCGTGGAATGGCTGAAGTCTGAATGTAATAGGGAAGTTGGAATCTCTGGAAAGAGAAATGCAAACACTCAGCCTAGATACAGCGGTAGTCAGTAAAGTGGAACGAAAACAATGTAAGGGTTTCTGGTTAGACGAGTGTAGGATCATGCCAAAAGGAGCAGGAAATGGTGTATCAGGAATAAGAGCCGTCATGAATAGGAAGTCAGGAGGAAAAGTGACTTCCCGTGAACAGTTCAGAGTAGTTTTCTCATCATTTTCCAAATCAGACATCCCGAGCTCTCTTTCGTAATTTACATCAAATTACACCTTCAACCAATGACGCTGCTTGGATGAGATATCCCAACTACCAAATCTGAGACACTGTTGGAGGTTTCTGTAATGCAGAGTATAAGTTGCAATGCTATGGCGAACATAATCCAGTTTAAATTTTGTATTGAGGGTGCCTAAATGCAGCGGCGGTAGTAGTGACATCATCACTCTTACCAGTGATGGCATAATCTTCATCAGTAATATCATCTGCTCGACAAAAGATCCATACCGAAAGACTGGAAAGTTCCACAGGTCACACCAACATTCAAGAAAGATAGTAGGAGTAATCTACTAAACTGCAGGCTCGTACCATTACTGTTGATGTGTAGCAGGATTGTGGAACATATACTGTGTTCGAAGGTTATGTATTACCTCGAAGAGAACAGTCTATTGACAAACATACAACACGGATTTAGAAAGCGTCGAGATCTTTACATGCAAAAAATGTTGAGTGCCATTGACACGGGATTAGGTTGTTTGCAAATGATGCTGTCATTTTTCGTCTAGTCAAGTCATAAGAAGATCAAAACAAATTGAAAAGCGATTTAAAAATGATATCTGAATGGTGCGAAAATTGGCAACTGACCCTTAATAGTGAAAAGTGTGAGGTCATCCATATGAGCGCTAAAAGGAACCTGTTAAACTTCGGTTACACGATAAATCAGTTACATATAAAGGCAGTGAATTAGTACGAATTAAAATAACGAACAATTCTCTCTCTCTCTCTCTCTCTCTCTCTCCCTCTCTCTCTCTCTCTCTCTCTCTCTCTCTCTGTGTGTGTGTGTGTGTGTGTGTGTGTGTGTGTCTGTGTGTGAAAGAACACATAGAATATATTGTGGGGAAGACAAACCAAAGGCAGCGTTTTTTGGCATAACAGTTAGAAAATGTAACAGAACTACCAAGGAGACTGCCTACACTACACTTGTCCGTCCTCTTTTGTTGTAGTGCTGCGCCGTCTGGGACCCTCATCAGATAGGGTGAACGAAGTACATCTAGAAACTTCAAAGAATGCAGCACGTCTTGTATTATCAGGAAATAGGGGAGAGAGTGTCATTGACATGATAGAGGATTTAGGGTGGGTGCCATTAAAACAAAGGCGTTTTTGTTGCTCTGGAATTTTCTCACGAAATTTCGAAATAGCCCACATTGGATGGAACTGCGTTTAATTTAACTACCTTTAACAGCCTCAATGACTTAGTTCAATCATCAGTGGTTATTTTCAAAATGATATGTTGGAAAACAAGCGTGATTTGAGAAATGTTTTTTTTTCCAAAATGTTTTTGGTGAACTTATTTGTTGTAGGGGTCCTCATACAGCCTTAAAACAAAAACAGGGGATCTTTAAACAGAGGTGCGTGTTTCATATAAACAAGTGTCGGAACATTCAAGGGAAGATTAAAGCATCTTTCCAGTTGTCAAGGCCTATATGATGAGCGCGAGCGACCTCTGACATTTACCACGGAGAGGAGGATGGGGAGGCAGGATTAAGATGGCGGTGTACCGCCTCGGCCGGCCGGAGCGGCCGTGCGGTTCTGGGCGCTACAGTCTGGAGCCGAGCGACCGCTACGGTCGTAGGTTCGAATCCTGCCTCGGGCAAGGATGTGTATGATGTTAGATTTAAGTAGTTCTGAGTTCTAGGGGACTGATGACGCCAGAAGTTGTCCCATAGTGCTCAGAACATTTTTTTTTTTTTTTTTTTTTTTTTTGTGCCGCCTCGGCGAACCTTGGTACCAGCGGCTTTGACGTCACAACAGACCACAGCGCCCCTGCGAGGCTATAATGGTATCCTCCAGACAGGTTAAGCTCGTGTGACGCAGCGCTGCTTTCGCAGAACTACGTATACGGCGCTTCGACACTAGCGTTCCTCCATCTTCTGTCTGGGCAAGTGACTTACTGAATCCGTACTACATGGATTTTATATGAAAAATGACAGAAGCGAGAGCGATTCGTTGTAGGCTCATTACGTAAACACGAAAGTGTCACGAAGAAGCTCACACATCTCTAGTGGCAGACACTGCAAAGATAAGCTGTGAATCGTGATGGGCTATACCGTTAAACTTCTGAGGGCTTACGTTCCGAAGAATGGTTCAAATGGCTCTGAGCACTATGGGACTTAACATCCAATGGCTCTGAGCACTATGGGACTTAACATCTATGGTCATCAGTCCTCTAGAACTTCGAACTACTTAAACTTAACTAACCTAAGGACAGCACACAACACCCAGTCATCACGTTACGTTCCGACATGAGTCAACCAAATTATTGTTTTCTCCTAGGTAGATCTTGAACAAAGACCGTGGACGTAAAATTAACGCCATTCGATTCCACACGAGGCTGACTAATAGTTGTTCATCACTGTCGACTGAAATAGAATAGGGGGAAACGGCAGTTGTACACAAAAAACATACAGCCACACACAGCAAGAAGGATTTCGGAGTGTGGATGTAGCAGACCTAGATGTAGCAGGCGTACAGTCGACCAGCTTCTTTATTTGCGTTGTTAAGGGTTGGGTCACAACAGTCTGCCATCTATGAAACTCGAGTATTTAAGTTGATTTGTCCCACTGCTGCCCATGTCGTTATTAGACTGATTCCTCATTCATCTCTGCTCCACTTATGTATTACATTGGTGCATAAGTTGGTAGCATTTTTGTATTACATGTTGCTATAGGTTTATTTATCGATCGTCATTTTTTATTTGTAGTTCATAGTTGCTATTTGAGTTTACATACTGTCATTTTGTTGTTTGGAGATAGTGACGAGCTGTGGACGCTAGAAAATGCAGTGCCAAGTGGAGAAATGGGAACATTTCCAATGTATTCTTCTGTCTAAGTTCGACCTAGGGATGACAGCAATGGAGGCCACCAGTAACGTTTGCACCGTGCACTGGTATAGTGCCACTGGACAGAGCACGGAAAGAAAATGGTTTTCTCGTTTAAGGGACGATCGTTTTGACATTATTGACTCTCCATGTTCAGGAAGACATTCGTGGTTGGTTGCAGATTGTTTAAACACATTTACATACAACGATCCAAGTCAGTGTACTCTAGAACTCGCAAATGTGATGAACTGTGACCATTCCACCATCGTGCGATATTTGCATGCACTGGGGAATGTTCGAAAATCGTGTGTGTGTGTAATGCATGCTCTAAACCAGAAGCACAAAAGTTATGGGTGGCCATATGCGCATCTCTGCTTGCTCATCGTCAATTGGCTCGTGAACAACACCAACAATTCCTAACCTGGTGACAAGAAATGTTATCTTTACGCTAATATAAGAAAAAGTAAGAACTGGTTGAGCCCAAAGAAAGCAGCAGCTTGTAATCTCCCCCCTCCTTCCTAATTCCAACTATTGGTCACAATAAGCAAGGTCTTTAAAATGGCTCTGAGGCCATCAGTAGCGTAGAACTTATAACTACTTAAACCGGACTTACCTAAGGACAACACACACATACATGCCCGAGCCGGGATTCGAACCTGCGACCTTAGCGGTCGCGCTTTTGCAGACTGATCCGCCTAGAGCCACTCAGCCACACCGACCGGCCTAGCGAGATCTTTTATGAAAAATTTGAGAGGAGCGAAGATTACAATAAACTTTCTAGTTTACTTAACTTTTCGTGTAGAATTGACTCCAGTTCTTCTTGTCTAGGAGTCTGATTCTGAAGCTGAAATTCTCACATTTATGGTTGAAATCATCTAAATAAATTTGACTATTGTTGTTGCAGGTTGTTTGTTGTTACGTTAATATATTTTGTCACATTTTAGTATATCATACAGTCTTTTGAATTTTCACGTTAACAAAGTCAAAATTACACTGTTCGCCCAAAATAGAAAAACATGTCCGATCAAATTAGAGGCATTCCGCTACTTCACTCTGCGGTAAAAACCATATTCCTATGGGTATACAGTTTTTCTTCGCAAATGAATTTCTATTAATTTTAATTATTATTTTATATATGAATCCACAAATAAACATAATAAACAGTACTAGACTGTGTAATTAATAGTAGAAATTTTAAATGTGTCATATAACCCATAATTTGAGATATTTGTAAAAAAATTAATTTTAACTGTACATTCACAGCTAGTACTTATCGACTGTGACATTGAAAATAAACTAATTTCTTTTCATAAATTTTAGGTTGGCTATAACATATTGTGTATAAAACAATTAGAAAGTTTTCAGAAAAGCAGCTGTAATAATATTGACATGTCCAAAATTCGAAAAATAATACTGGCAACGTCAAGCACTATTGAACAAAAGTAATGGTAGAGGAGGATGTCCCGTTACAAGCTCTCCGTTAAAGAAAACCCTGCGCGCATCCACAAAGATAATGTTATGCATATAGTGGAACAGCGAAAGTGTGGTATCGATTGCATACCTGAGGTGCAATCACCACTATACAACAGTTGGGTGTGAATGTCATTCTGCATCCACCTCATTCACCTGATCTTGCTCCCTCTAAATGTCACGTTTTCCGCTTCCTATTGAACATCCTAAGGAACTTCCTGTCCGGATGAAAATACCCTCCGAAAGTGGCTCGACTAGTGCCTCAAACCACGTGACATCTACAGTCGGGGGATCTTAAAATTACACAAGCGCCAGAGGGCTGTTATAACTAGTGAAAGAGCGTGACGACTTAAAAGCCTCTGTCAGGTGTACCTGTTGGGTTTGTCAAGCACTATGGAAAAACGCTACGGATCTGTGCACCAACCCAGTACTTTCCTCACTGCCTCACACGCCCGCAGCACTACCAGGCCGCATTTAATTTCACGGTGGGAAGTAGTCGTCAGATATGTATCAATGACTTATGTTATACCAATTCACACAAAATATATATATATATATATATATATATATATATATATATATATATATATATATATATATATATGCCACACATATTTCCCTGGGAGGTACGATTATCTGGTTTGAATGCACATGGTCGCATCTCAAGATGGCTACTGGTGGACGACTGACATGTTCCGTTTACTTGATTTTTTGTTTCAGACTCAAACAAAACCGGGCTGTCATGCGTTATTAAGCTGGGAGACACTGGGCTGTTGTTCAACATGAATTCGCGTTCTTAAAAATCAATGACATTTTTTGTTATGCTACACTATATTAGTAAGCAGATGACATTACTTTCGTGCATATTTCGAAGCCATGAAAATTATGCCGCGAAACACACAATTTTTAGTACAGGCGCTCTAAGACAAAAAAATAAGACGCCACGAAGGAATCATCCGAAAGGGACGCAAAGCGGTAGAGGTGATGTAGATGTACAGACAAACAAATGATTACAATTACAGAAAAATTTGATGGCTCTCCGGCCCTTATGATGTAGTTATTTGGTTTGGCATTGATTGTTGGATGTCCTGCTAAGGGATATTGTTCTGTTCAAATGGTTCAAATGGCCCTGAACACTATGGGACTTAACATCTATGGTCATCAGTCCCCTAGAACTTAGAACTGCTGAAACCTAACTAACCTAAGGACATCACACAACACCCAGCCATCACGAGGCAGAGAAAATCCCTGACCCCGCCGGGAATCGAACCCGGGAACCCGGGCGTGGGAAGCGAGGACGCTACCGCACGACCACGAGATGCGGGCGATATTGTTCTGTATTCTGTTCAATTGGTGTGTTAGATCGTCAAAATGCCGATATGTTTGGAGGCCCCTGCTCCTAATGCTCCAAGTGTTCTCATTGCGGAGAGATTCTGTGACCTTGCTGGCTAAGGTAAAGTTTGGCAACCACGAAGGTTAGCAATAGGAACTCTCGCGGTGTAAGCCCAGGATGGCTTGCCATGAATGGCAAGAAAATGAGGCGCGGGTGGCAACCAAAAGGGTCCTGATAGGAAAAAAAATGACGCGTCAGAGCACCGCTCCTGGTTGTCGGGCCAGATTGCGTCGACAGTCACTTTGGTATCTCACCGCTCTCCATGGCGTCTCGAGACACATCTTCGGGCTGGAATCGCATTGACTACAATAGAATTAAAAAAACTCTCATTCTGGAAACATCCCCCAGGCTGTGGCTAAGCCATGTCTCCGCAATATCCTTTCTTTCAGGAGTGCTAGTTATGCAAGTTTCGCAGAAGAGCTTCTGTAAAATTTGGAAGGTAGGAGACGGATTCTGGCAGAAGTAAAGCTGTGAGTACCGGACGTGAGTCGTGCTTCGGTAGCTCAGTTGGTAGAGCACTTGCCCGCGAAAGGCAAAGGTCCCGAGTTCGAGTCTCGGTCGGGCACACAGTTTTAATCTGCCAGGAAGTTTTACAATAGAATTGTCTTCAGTGATGAGTCCTGCTTCGAACTGAGCCCCGATAACCAGGAAAGACGTATCTAGAGGCGCCCTGGACAGCAGTGAGATACCAACTTGACTGTCACCCGCAACACAACCCTTCAACCAGTAGTAATGGTCTGGGGTGCCATTCTTTTCATAGGAGGATTCCCTTACTTGTCATACGCAGCACCCTTACAGCACAGCAGTACGTCGACGATATTAACACATCAATTCGACAGAATTTTGCACGACATCCCTCAGGAAGACATCTACCAATTCTATCAATCAATGCCAAACCGAATAACTGCTTGCATAAGGACCAGAAGTGGACCAACTCGTCACTGCCTTGCTCAGTGTGTGAAGCTCTATCTCTTGAACAACTTTTTCTGATATTGTAATCATTTGTTTATCTGTACATGTACGTCACCTCTAACGAT